>NC_036868.1:510442-529272 GCF_002910315.2 Salvelinus sp. IW2-2015 | reverse complement strand
TTCAGAGGTAGTAATCACACAGTAGGCATTCTTCTTACCAAACCACATTACCTTTGTTTTGGAGATGTTCGTAACAAGGTTAAGGGCAGAGAAAGCTTGTTAGACACTAAGAAAGATTTGTTGTAGAGCTTTTAACACAATTCCAGGGAGGGGCCAGCGAGTATAAGACTGTATCATCTGCATATAAATGGATGAGAGGCTTCCTACTGCCTGAGCTATGTTGTTGATGTAAATTGAGAAGAACCTGGGGCCTAGGATTGAGCATTGGGGTACTCCCTTGGTGACAGGCAGTGGCTGAGACAGCAGATGTTCTGACTTTATGCACTTACTCTTTGAGAGAGAGAGGTTGTTAGCAATCCAGGCCAAAGCCCCCTTCAGAGACACCAATACTCCTTAGCCGGCCAACAGGAATGGAATGGTCTACTGTATCAAAAACTTTGGCCAAGTCACGAAAAATAGCAGCACATCATGTGTAGAATCAAGGGCAATGTTGACATCATTTATGACCTTTAAGGTTGCAGGGACACATCCATGACCTGGAGCTGAAACCTGATTGCATACCAGAGAGAATACTATAGACATCAAGAAAGCCAAATGATTATTGACAAGTTTTTACAACACTTTTGATAGAACAGGGCAAAATAGAATTTTGTGTGATGATGTAGGCTACTCATTATAGTTGCCGCCATATCGTAACCACTAGCAGAATTCCTGCAAAAAGTTTTGCAAAGGGCAAAAAAACATATGCGCTTTAACCACTCAATGATCATGCAAGTACCGCACGAGTTCAACCAGTTCAACCTCTGGCAGCCGAACTCTGGGAGCACTGAACAGAAGCTACCTAAACAGCAGAGTGGACAGCAGCTACAGTACATACAAAAAAACATAACGCTCATGCGCAGAAATCTCCGTATCAATAGCCACTGAAAACAGGTTCCAGAAAATCTTGTCAAGCAGCCACTCCATAATAATTTATGATCACATTTTAGGCGTAGTAAACCCTCTCGCTTCGTCTCTTCCTCTCTGCTTCAGTACTACAGGTGGCCGAATTCCGTCCAAAACAACGACCACATAACTGGTTTGCAGGGTCACCGCGAGCTATCTAGTCTTCGGAAATATGGCACTTTTTCATTGATTGCAGGTTGGATCGGTTATTTGCTTATGTGCCTGCTTGGTTTGATTTTGATCGCGTTTCTAATTTTTGTCTTTACATAAAATATATTCATCTGAAATATGATCACATACCGGACCACCAAGGGATAGGTGAGTCAGTATTATGTAACTTGAATATTTATTTTAAAATGCTTTAGCTAAATGTTAGTTTCAACTATATGGAGTGACGACATAACGCATCAAGTTGTTGTTAAGGAATACAGTAGGTGAAAGTTTACCTCAACAGCCGCCAGGGTCGCTGTTTCACCTGTCTTTTTCTTTAACTTTTCACTTGGGGAAAGTATCACTCATGTCATAACGTTCTTACTTTTCAGTTATTAAACCGTGTCTTGTTCTTCCCCCATAGTTTTATATTTGGTCATTCCCCAACCATGCTGAGGAGATGAGCAATGGTCGAGTTGTCCACGACAAATTTCTGGAATGGTTTGTTGAATGCTAGAATGCTACACCACACACATTGAGTCAGATGTTGTTATCCTGGGACAAATAAATAAAGATATATTCTATCTTTGACAGGGCTGAGACATATGGACCGGTGTGTACCGTATCAACGGTATGCATGTTGTGATGTTGTGTGTGACCTGTCCTGATACCACCAAGGTAAACCTGTGAGATTACTGTAATTATAATCTCTGATGGACTGACAATGTAAACATCTGGCCAAATAAGCAAGATTTTAGTTCTGGGTTAACCAAGATTAGTGTAATTATACATTTTACCATGTTAATTTCTGAACTTAAAGTGCTGTAAAATAACCCATTACCCCAATTCCCCCTTCAAACCAAACTGACACTTTTCTTTGTCTCCACAGGAAGTCCTGATGTCACCTAAGTACCTAAAGACTCACTGGTCTACAAGCGTCTCTTCAACCTGTTTGGACAGAGGTGAGTCATCTGTATAATTATGTTATCTATATATACTTCCTACTACTATATTGTTCAATGTTTTGGTTGGTACAAACTCTCAACACAATCCTCCTAATGCTGGTTATCGCATGCGTAGCCTACAGAGCATATAGACATTCAACCGGGACAACTTGGTCACTGGTCAGTTAATTCAGCTTAGGGTAAATACTCTGTTGTCCTTCTTCTTCATAGGTTTTTGGGAAGTGGCCTGGTCACTGCACAGAATCAATGAGTGGTACAAACAGCGAAGAATAATGGACCCTGCTTAGCAGTCTGTAAGTTACTTATCCATTTCACATGGTGTATAATCATTGATCAATCGACTCATTGATCACTCCATTGATCATCCATCCAGCCATCCATCTGTTCATCCATCCATCATTGCTGTGTATTGTTAGGTACCTGCGGGGTCAGATGGGTGCGTTCAACGAGAGGGCAGAGAAGCTGATGGATAAACTGGCAGACATGGCTGACACCAACACAGCTGCCAACATGCACCACATGTTCAACTGTGTGACACTGGATGTCATCACTAAGGTAACGGTCACTTCCTGTTCCCCTCAGATCCCCACACTGCCCTTATGCTTATTCTTTCTCTTATAAAGCTACATTTGTTTGTATATCTGACAGTAAAAAATTGTCATAACAGGCAGTTTTCTGCTTATGAAACTGATAACACACTCATTACCTAAGCTATATACAATTTAGTCTCACCAAGCCAATGTGCTAGCTATAATTAGCATAACTAGAACCAGGAGTTTACCTTACCGTGTTGTAAGATGTTGTCAATCCTCTGTTTTTATATCATCTGTAGGTGGCGTTTGGAGTGGAGCTGGATCGTTGAAGAGAGGGACTCTCTCGTTCCCCAACGCTATAGAGATGTGTCTGAAGGGAATGTCCACTATCTCAGAGACTTCACCTTCCAGGTAAATAATGACATCAAGTATGTTAGTGATGCTTCTCCAGAACGATGGCTTATTGAATTATCTATTGAAATCCTACAGTTTCATCATACAGTCCTATTTTATAGGAAACAAATACAGTGAAAACATTGACACTCATGAACAGTTGTTCTAGTCTGTTGTTGCCATTCTTCCAAGTAGGAAGCCTGTAGGATGTGGCTAAATGCACCATAATGCGTTTTACAGCTGCACAGTCCCTAGATGGGATTTAAATAACGGTCGGTGTCATATTTCTAGCTCTACCCAAAGAACAAGAAGTTCATCAACGAGGTAAGAAGTCTTGTCAGCTGCTGCGTTCGACAGGCAGACAGTGGATCAACGAGAGGAAAATGGCCGTCCAAAACGGAGCAGACGTTCCAAAAGACATCCTCACACAGATCCTCAAGACGGCTGGCAAAGGCATGTTGTAGTAGCCTGATCCTAGATCTGTTTGTGCTGTCTTGCAACTCCTGCCACTGTTCAAGACAAGACGGCCAGGCTAACATTGGAAACCTTTTACCTGTGACTCTGCATGTGACATTGTGAGACAAGTGTTTGCTAAAACAGTCATGTTATTGATGAGGTTTCAGTAGCACTATTTGTGCTCAACGCTTGTAAACTGGATATATATCCATCATTTCAGAGGAAAACATAGCAAACGATGATGAGGAGCTTATGCTGGACAACTTTGTGACGTTCTTCATTGCGGGTACGTCTCCTGAAACAAGTCCTATACCTTTTATATATATATAGATACAGTTGAAGTTGGAAACATCTCTTTAGTTTTAATGACTCCAACCTAAGTGTACGTAAACTTCCAACTTCAACTGTATATATATAAATCCATTTTAGTAATCTAGTTTTTCCCGCACAATTGAAATTTGAAGAAACATCAGTGGCAGTACTTTTGTTGTTTTAATCTTGACAGGGCAAGAGACAACAGCCAATCAACTAGCTTTTGCCGTCATGGAACTGGGAAGGCTGCCAGAGATATTGACGAAGTAGGACTTGTTTTCATCATTTCTATTTTCGTTATTGATCATTTCTGTAWTAAAAACAGGTTGGTTAAMTTTGTGAYTGTCTCTGCCCTCTCCAGGGTGAAGCAGGAAGTGGATGACGTCATCGGGATGAAACAGGAAATCAGCTTTGACGACCTGGGGAAYATGACCTACCTGTCTCAGGTAAATGATCTACCTGTCCCAGGTCCGTTTGTGCTGTCTTGTCATTGGCCTGACAGRGACAGCAATGGAGCTACAAACCAGATCCAGGTCTCTATGACATCTATAAACAGAAACCATATTGTACGTTATACGATGTTGTACGATGGCTGATAGATTGGCGCTGGAGGAAATGGCTGCCGTTTTACAGGCTCCCAACCAATTGTGCTACTTTGTGTGTTTTTTCACTTTGTAACTTATTTTGTACATAATGTTTCCACCACCGTCTCTTATGACTGAAAAGAGCTTCTGGATATTAGAACAGCGATTACTCCCCTCGAACTGGATGAAGATTTTTTCTTTAAAGAGATGGACTCAAAGGATATAATGCTGATACTCAACACTGAGGCCTCTCAGGGGTGTGTGCTTAGTCCCCTCCTGTACTCCCTGTTCACCCACCGCTCCAATACCATTATTACGTTTGCTGACGACAAAACAGTGGTAGGCCTGGTCACTGACAACGATGAGACAGCCTATAGGGAGGAGGTCAGAGACAACAACCTCTCTCTCAATGTGAGCAAGACAAAGGAGCTGATCGTGGACTATAGGAAAAGGAGGGCCGTACAGGCCACACAAACATTGACTAGACTGAAGTGGAGCGGGTCCTGAGTGTCAAGTTCCTTGGTGTCCACATCACCAACAAACTATTATGGTCCAAACACACCAAGACAGTTGTGAAGAGGGCACGACAACACCTTTTCCCCCTCAAGAAACTGAAAATATTTGGCATGGGTCCCCAGATCCTCAAAAAGTTCTACATTACCGCTTGCATTTGCATTACCGCGGTTGCATTACCGCTTGGTATGGCAATTTCTRGGCATCTGACCAGAAGGCGCTACAGAGGGTAGTGTGTACGGCCCAGTACATCACTAGGGCCAAGCTTCCTGACATCCAGGACCTATATACTAGGCAGTGTCAGAGGAAGGCCCAAAAAATTGTCAAAGACTCCAGTCACCCAAGTCGTAGACTGTTCTCTCTGCTACCGCACGGCAAACTGTACCAGAGAACCAAGCTCAGGACCAAAAGGCTCCTTAACAGCTTTCTACCACAAAGCCATAAGACTGCTGAACTACTAAATAATCAAATGGCCACCCGGAATTTACTTTGACCCGCTGTTTATTATCTATGCATAGTCACTTTACCCCTATCTACATGTACATGTTACCACAATTACCTTGACTAACCTTTACCCCACACATTGCCTCTGTACTGGTGTAACGGATGTGAAATGGCTAGCTAGTTAGCGGGTACGCGCTAATAGCGTTTCAATCAGTTACGTCACTTGCTCTGAAACCTAGAAGTAGTGTTTCCCCTTGTCTGCAAGGGCCGTGGCTTTGTGGAGCGATGGGTAACGATGCTTCGTGGGCGACCGTTGTTGATGTGTGCAGAGGGTCCTGGTTCGCGCCGAGGTCGGGGCGAGGGACGGTTTAAAGTTATACTGTTACATTGATGCTGTTGACCCGGATCACTGGTTGCTGCGGAAAAGGAGGAGGTTGAAAGGGGGTGATGTAACGGATGTGAAATGGCTAGCTAGTTAGCGGGGTACGCGCTAAAGCGTTTCAATCAGTTACGTCACTTGCTCTGAAACCTAGAAGTAGTGTTGCCCCTTGCTCTGCAAGGGCCGCGGCTTTTGTGGAGCGATGGGTAAGATGCTTCGTGGGTGACTGTTGTTGATGTGTGCAGAGGGTCCCTTGTTCGCGCCCGTGTTGGGGCAGGGGACGCCATAAAGTTATACTGTTACACTGGTAACCCCTGTATATAGCCTCATTAACTTATTGTTACTCTTTTATTTTTTTTTACTTTAGTTTATTTAGTAATATTTTTCAACTCATATTTTTCTTGAAACTAAATTGTTGGTTAAAGACTTGTAAGTAAGCATTTCAAGGTAAGCGGTTGTATTCGGCGCATGTGAACAAATATTGATTTGATACTTATTACTAGTATACTAATATACTATTTTATACAATACTTGTACTATATTAAAAGCAGTTGTGTGACCAACTGGATGTTAACCTCGGTTCGTCTGCATGCTGCAAGACTGTATTAGCCGGCTGAGCTAAAGCCTAGGCATTGCATCCCATATCAACGTAGGTTTCCACTTCATTTCAACCCAAAAATAATCTATGTTATGACTTGGAAAACAGATCGGAGTTGCACAAATCCTTTTAACCTAACTCCAATGACATGGTGACAATTTTTATTGATTTCAAGTTGAATTTACGTTTACAACTAAATCAAATATAAATCGAAACTAGACGTTGAATTGACTGTGCCCAGTGGAATGTACCTCAGGGAGCTAACGCAAGTGTTCAAGTCTCGGGTCAGGTAACTCTTCACATCGTTAATTAATCAGCATGTTGTGTTTGATTCATATCATCTCCCACGTCAGGTTTTGAAGGAGATCTAAGGTTGTACCCTACAGCACCAGGCACTTCTCGCTTCATCCCAACGACATCGTCATCAACGGCATCCCCATCCCAGCAGGAGTCTCATGCTTCGTGAGTAGTCACCTCAAAACAATGTGGATGAGTGTTGTTGTATGTGAAAGAGATTTGCGTCTGTTCAAATCTGGTATCAGGACAAAATGTGATTCAGAGTCACCGAATATACTTTAGTATTTTAATTAACTCAAGCGATAAATGGTAAATGCGATTTTCGTATATACGGGTTCACTGTATCACTGCGCAGGATAGATCAGAGAACTGTGGAATGTGCTCAAACAACAGTTTTTATACTATGACAGCTTTAGTTCCAACCCGTCGTTGGCCTATCATAGTAGAGGCTGAGTGCGGTTTAAACTTTGCTCAGCCTATCGCTGGCACTCAGACTTGTCCAAGTCCCTTGGTGCTCACATCTGTCCACATCTGGTTGTTGGGTAGATTAGATCCGTCTTGTGTTCCCCGTCGATTCTACACCTCAAACAGTTCCTAATATGGTATTGTCCAGTGCCCTACCCTCCCTGGTTGGCGAGATGTGCACCCCTCCCCTCTCCAGATTGACCACAGCTTTTGTAGCAAGTCACTCTGTTGCTCAGTCTTACCCACACAACACATCTGATTGTTTTGTGTGTGTAACAAAACAATATTCATCTTCATACAATATGGTAGCAGGCTATAGTGCATAAACATAAATCCTAACATATGTTAAAATGATACATGCTAGCAGATACCTATAGACTTCGTCATTGCGCTAACGCTAGTTAGCATTTGCTCMGGAAACTACCTCTATCTTCCMTCATACTGGACACAGAGACATACAAATGGTATCCACGAGTTCATCTGACTCTGGAGGAAAGTATCCTTTAATATCTCTAGTTGTGGTGTTAAAATGTGATACGCTGTGGTACCTCAATGTAGTAAAGGAATGAAGTAGCCTGGTCTAAGCCAGTATGGCTCATACCTCAATGTAGTAAATGAAGTAGCCTTGTCTAAGCCAGTATGGCTCATACCTCAATGTAGTATCATTGACTTTTCTTCTGTTACACTGTAAACATAAAATGTCTCAAAACACCCTGATTGTGTAATGAAACCATGACAGGTAGAGCACCTAAGCTGAGATCTGGGTGTTTGAATGTAAAATGTTAATACACAGAATGTGTTTTAAAACAGAAGTGTAGGAACTCTGAAACACCCAAAGTGGTTCTTCAACCTGAATATGGGTGTTTTTAAGAGAGCGTTGTGAAAACCCGTTTTTGGGGGTTCAGTGAATGTAAAAGGCTGCATCAAAACTCAAAAACTGTGTTTCTCATACAATCAATGGTTTACAAATGCAAGTCATTTCAATGATTTGTTAATTTAATTTTAACAAAGTAATGTAAATCCAACTTAATATGTTACTCCAAATGTAATTATCTTTTATGAGGATAACCAAAGTGAGAGACAATAGATTGATTGAACTCATTGGAAGTCTTTGGTTTTAATCACATTGCATTTCTTATCTTGACGCATGACTCTGTTTTTAGAGGATTGTGGGTAATTCAACATTTTTAGACRATGATTCTTTCACACAATGTTGTTTACATGTTTGAAGAAGGAATACTACATTTCTATATTGGTATTAAGCAGTTTGTTGTGTAATGGATCATGATGAACGGATATCAAAACTGTKAGGCAATTTGACGTTCAATGAGGACAACACCCATTCCCACAGACAAAGGAAATGACAACAAAAGAGAAGGGATCTAYTTCTGCTCTAAACAGAACTCGAAACACCAAAATAGTGTTAGTGCTCCCAGTCCCTGGCA
The DNA here is from genome assembly GCF_002910315.2 of Salvelinus sp. IW2-2015. Classification (NCBI taxonomy): domain Eukaryota; kingdom Metazoa; phylum Chordata; class Actinopteri; order Salmoniformes; family Salmonidae; genus Salvelinus; species Salvelinus sp. IW2-2015. The sequence goes on along the minus strand of NC_036868.1, from coordinate 520,793 downwards.
AGGTGTTGCACAATATTTGATTTAGTGGTGTTACAACACACCATGTCATGTGTGTCAATACTCCAGCAAAGATAAGGTTTTGTCTCCTTCAAGTTGGTGGCAGCTCAGTTGGCACTAGTTTGTGTAGCAATATTGATGTTACACAGGAAACGGAAACCAGTTTTTACTTACTTTATTAATGTGCTGGTTGACAACATGCCTAGTAAAGTTTGCTTAACTATATATCTTTGTCTGTCGTGACTACAACACAAAGCATTTTGAAACAGTTTTGGTGTTACCATGAATTTATCTTTTGAACAGTGTAGTCACACATCATTAACTATTTTTTGGGTGTGTTATGTGATTAATGCGGACCCAAAAGCGACTAAAGAAACAGAGTCTTTATTCCAGGCAAAAAGCAGACAGGGCGGAACAAGGACACAGGACAGCAAACATCAAACAAGAATCCGACAAGGACAGAAGCGGAAAACAGAGAGAAATAGGGACTCTAATCAGAGGGAAATAGGGGACAGGTGTGAAAGAGTAAATGAGGTCGTTAGGAGAATGAGAAACAGTGGGAGCAGGAACGGAACGATAGAGAGAGAGAGCGGGAGAGGAGGGAGGAGAGAGAGAGAGAGAGAAAGAGGGAAAGAACCTAATAAGACCAGCAGAGGGAAGCACAGGGACAGACATGAAATAAATGACAAAACATGACAGTACCCCACTCACCGAGCGCCTCCTGCGCACTCGAGGAGGAACCCTGGCGAACGGAGGAAATCATCAATCAACGAACGGTCCAGCACGTCCGAGATGGAACCCAATCTCTCCTCAGGACCGTAACCTCCCAATCCACTAAGTACTGTGACACGTCCCGAAGCGATCATGATCTTCCGTACTTGTAAATAGGTGGCCTCGACAAGACGGGGGGGGGGGGGGGGAGACGAACGGGGGCGCGAAGAAAAGGCTTGACACAGGAGACATGGAAGACAGGGTGGACGCGACGAAGATGTCGGGAGAAGCAGTCGCACAGCGACAGGATTGACGACCTGAGAGACACGGAACGGACCAATGAACCGCGGAGTTAACTTGCGAGAAGCTGTCGTAAGGGAGGTTGCGAGTGAAAGCACACTCTCTGACGCGACGACATACCTAGGACTCCTTATCCTACGTTTATTGGCGGCTCTCACAGTCTGCGCCCTGTAACGGCAAAGTGCAGACCTGACCCTCTCCAGGTGGCCTCACAACGTGGAACAAAGCCTGAGCGGAGGGAAGCTGGATCGGCGAGCTGGGACGAGAACAAGGAGGCTGGTGCCCAAGACTACTCTAAACGGAGATAGGCGGTAGCAGACGAAGGAAGCGAGTTATGAGCGTACTCAGCCAGGGGAGCTGTTCTGCCCAAGACGCAGGGTTTCGAAACGAAAGGCTGCGTAATATGCGACCAATCGATGATTGGCCCTTTCTGCTTGACCGTTAGATTGGGGATGAAACCCGGAAGAGAGACTGAGGAAGCACCGATCAAACGACAGAACTCCCTCCAAAACTGTGACGTGAATGGGGACCTCTGTCTGAAACGGCGTCTAACGGGAGGCCATGAATTCTGAACTCTCAATGATGATCTGTGCCGTCCTTGCGGAAGGAAGCTTAGCGGGGATGAAATGTGCCGCCTTAGAGAACCTATCGATAACCGTAAGAATCACAGTCTTCCCGCAGACGAAGGCAGACCGGTAATAAAGTCTAAGGCGATGTGAGACCATGGTCGAGGAGGAATGGGAAGCGGTCTGAGACGACCGGCAGGAGGAGAGTTACTGACTTAGTCTGCGCGCCGTCCGAACAAGCAGCACCGAAACGGCGCGTTCACGTCCTGAGTAGGCACAAAACGCTGGCGAATAGAAGCAAGCGTACCCGAACGCCGGGGTGGCCAGCTAACTTGCAGAGTGAGCCACTGAGAACAGCCAGACGAGTAGAGCAGGAACGAACAGAAGTTACTAACAAGCGCGCGGCGACGCAGTGTGGGTGAGTGCTTGCTTTACTGTCTCTCAATTCCAGACAGTCACCCGAACACGCCTCTCAGGGAGAATCCCTCGGGGTCGGTAGAAGCACAGAAGAACTAAAGAACGAGATAAGGCATCAGGTTGGTGTTCTTATTTCCCGGGCGATAGGAATCACAACTCGAAAAGAGCGAAAAACAACGCCCAACGAGCTTGACGTGCATTAAGTCGTTTGGCCGAAGATGTACTCAAGGTTTATGGTCAGTCCAAACGACAAAAGGGACGGTCCCCCCTCCAACACTGTCGCATTCGCCTATGGCTAAGCGGATGGCGAGCAGTTCGCCGTTACCCACATCATAGTTGCGTTTCGATGGCGACAGGCGATGGAGAAAGTAGCGCAAGGATGACCTTATCGTCGAATGGAAGCGCTGGGACGAATGGCTCCACGCCCACCTTGAAGCGTCAACCCTCGACAATGAATTGTTTAGTGACGTCAGGAGTACAAGGATAGGGCGGATGTAAAACGCTTTTGAGGAGATCAAAAGTCCCTGCGGAACGGACCACTTAAAGCAAGACTGACGAAGTCAGAGCTGTGAGAGGGCGCCACTTGACCGAAATTCGAATGAAACGCCGATAGAAATTAGCGAAACCGAGAAAGCGCTGCAACTCGACACGTGACTTAGGAACGGGCCAATCGCTGACAGCCTGGACTTAGCGGGATCCATCTGAATGCCTTCAGCGGAAATAACAGAACCGAGAAATGTGACAGAGGAGACATGAAAGGCGCACTCTCAGCCTTCACGTAGAGACAATTCTCTAAAAGGCGCTGGAGTACACGTCGACAGTGCTGAACATGAACTCGAGAGACGGTGAAAAATCAGGATATCGTCAAGGTAACGAAACAAAGATGTTCAGCATGTCTCTCAGTACATCATTAACTAAAGCCTGAAAACACTGGAGCATTTGGGAAACCGAACGGCAAACCCGGTATTCAAAATGCCTAACGAGTGTTAAACGCTGTCTTCCACTCGTCCCCTTGATGCGTCGAGAGTGGTAAGCGTTAGACGAAGAGTCACACTTAGTAAAGAACTGGCTCCTGCAAAATCTCGAAGGTGACGACAATAAAAAAAGGGGAAGCGGATAAGATCTTAACCGTTATGTCATTCAGCCCTCGATAATCCACGCAGGGGCGCAGAGTACCGTCCTTTTAACAAGAAAACCCCGCTTCCGGCGGGCAGAGGAAGAAGGCACCATGGACAGGTAGGTCGGAAAACAGACAGATAATCCTCGAGAGCCTTTACGTTCGGAGCCGACAGAGAGTATAGTCTCCCCGAGGGGAGTGGTCCCGAAGGAGATCAATACCAATCATACGACGGTGAGGAGGAAGGAGTTGGTCTGGACCGACTGAAGACCGTGCGCAGATCATGATATCCTTCCGGCACTCCTGTCAAATCCCAGGTTCCTCCTGAGTAGAGGGGACAGAAGAAACAGGAGGGATAGCAGGACATTAACATTCAATGACAAGAAACGTTCCGGTAGGATAGGAATTACTAGTCCAATTAATAGAAGGATTATGACATACTAGCAGGGATGACCACAAAACAGGTGTAAAAGGTGAACGAAAAATCAAAAATGAAATAGTCTCACTGTGATTACAGATACTGTTGAGGGTTAAGGTAGTGTCTCAAATCTGATCTGGGAAGAGGACTACCATCTAAGGCGAACATGGGCGTGGATTCTCTAACTGTCTGAGAGGAATGTCAGTTTCTGGAGCCCATGCTTCGTCATAAACACCCCGCCAGAGATCTATCAAGGACCTGCAGGAAGCAGCCGAACCGTCGAGCGTAGATGGACCGACAAGGTAGTACAGGATCTTTGATGGAGAGACTTGAGTAGTAGGCTCACAGTAGCCCTCCGCTTATGATGAGCTGGCCTTTTACTGGACATGACATGACAAAAAATGTCCAGCAGAACGCAATAGAGGCACAAGGCGGTTGGTGATTCTCCGTCCTCTCCTTGTTCGAGATGCGATACCTCCAGCTGCATGGGCTCAGTTCTGAGCCGGGGGAGGAGATGTTGAGATGCGGAGAGGAAACACCGTTAACGCGAGCTCTCCCACGAGCTCCGGTGACGAAGATCTACCGTCGTTTCTATACGGATGGACGAGTGCAATCAAAAAGAGTCACGCTGGAAGGAACCTCGGGAGAGAATCTATCCTTAACCTCAGCGTGGAAGTCCTCCAGAAACAAGCGAGCAACGCCGGCTCGTTCAGTCACTGAGGCAGCAACGAGTGCGAAACCTATAGAGTAATCCGTTATGGATCGATCACCTGACATAAGGGAAGCAGCGAGCCTGGAAGCCTCCTTCCAAAATGAACGATCAAAAAACCGTATCATCTCCTCTTTAAAGTTCAGATAATCGATAGGAACACTCAGCCCTTGCTCTAGATGGCTGTGCCCACTCCGAGCGACCAGTAAGGAGTGATATGACGTACGCGATCGAGCTCTCTCTCTTGAGTACGTGTTGGGCTGGAGAGAGAACAAATATCACAGCTGGGTGAGAAGGAGCGACTCAGTGGGCTCCAGAGTACAACTTTAAGTCATTTAGCACGCTCTTATCCAGAGGCGACTTACAAATTGGTGCATTCACCTTATGAAATCCAGGACACCACTTTACAATAGTAATCTAACTCTTTTAAGGGGAGGGTGGGGTTAGGAGGATTACTTTATCCTAGGTATTCCTTAAAGAGGTGGGGTTTCAGGTGTCTCCGGAGTGTGATTGACTCCGCTACCTGGCGCGTGAGGGAGTTTGTGTTCACCATTGGGGTGCAAAGCAGCGAGACAGTTTTGACTGGTGACGACTGTATCTTTCCTAGAGGTAGGGAGGCGAGCAGGCCAGAGGTGGATGGAACGCAGTGCCTTGTTTGGGTGTAGGGCCTGATCAGAGCCTGAAGGTCGAGTGACCGTTCTCAACGCTCCGTAGGCAAGCACATGGTCTTGTAGCGGATGCGAGCTTCAACTGGCCCAGTGGAGAGAGCGGGGAGCGGGGTAACGTGAGAGAACTTGGAAGGTTGACACAGACGGGCTGCGGCGTTGGAGTGAGTTTGTAGGGTTTAATGGCACAGGCAGGGAGCCCAGCCAACAGCGAGTGCAATAATCCGAGGGAGATGGACAAGTGGCTGGATTAGGACCTGCGCCGCTCTCGGTGGGCAGGCGCGTCCGTTGCTGGGCGAATGTTGTAGCGAGCATGTACCCACAGGAAGGGTCACCGCGCGTTGATGTGAGTTGGGACGACGGGGTTCCAGATCACGCCAAGGTTCTTCGCGCTCTGGAGGAGGCACAATGGGTGGTCAACCGTGATGGCGAGATACTGAGACGGGCAGTCCTTCCCGGGAGAAGGAGCAGTCTCGTTCTGTGCGAGGTCTCAGCTTGAGGTTAGGTGACCGTATCCCATGATATGTCTCCAGCATGGCAGAGATGCGAATTCGCCACCTGGTTATTCAGAGGGGGAAGGAGAAGATTAATTGTGTGTGTCTGCATAGCAATGATAGGAGGCATGTGAGGATTGACGAGCCAGTGAACTATGGTATGGAGAATAGGAGAGGCCTGAACAGAGCCCTGGGGGACACAGTGGTGGAGGCACGTGGTGCGAGAGAGATTCTCGCCACGCACTGGTGAGGAGCGACTGTCAGGATAGGACGCAATCCAAGCGGCGGCCGGCGCCGGAGTGCCCAGCTCGAGAGGGTGGAGGGAGGATCTGATGGTTCACAGTATCAAAGAGCCGCCGATAGAGTCTGGAAGGATGAGAAGCAGAGGAGAGAGAGTTAGCTTTAGCAGTGCGGAGGCCTCGTGCACAGAGTAAGGCAGTCTCAGTTGAATGACTAGTCTTGAAACCTGACTGATTTGGATCAAGAAGGTCTTTCTGAGAGAGGATAGCAGGAGAGCTGCCAAGGCGGCACGTTCAAGAGTTTTGAGAGAAAAGAAAGAAGGGATACTGGTTGTAGTTGTTGACATCGGAGGGATCGAGTGTAGTTTTTTTCAGAAGGGTGCAACTCTCGCTCTCTCTGAAGACGGAAGGGACGTAGCCACGGTCAGGATGAGTTGATGAGCGAGGTGAGGTAAGGGAGAGGTCTCGGAACATGGTCTGGAGAAGAGAGGAGGGTAAGGGTCAGCGGGCAGGTTGTTGGGGGGGTGCGTCACAAAGAGCGAGATTTATCTGGAGAAGAGAGGAGAAAGAGGTCAAAGCACAGGGTAGGGCACGGTGTGACGCAGAACCAGCGGTGTCGTTTGACTTAGCAAACGAGGATCGGAGGTGGTCGTCGACCTTTTTTCAAAATGGTTGACGAAGTCATCCGCAGAGAGAGGAGGAGGGGGGGAGGAGGGGAGGAAGGATCTCGACGGGGAGGAGAGTGTGCAAAGAGTTTCCTAAGGTTAGACAGAGGCATTGCGCTTGGGATTAAGAGTGGTAGAAAGTGCTTTAGACAAGCAGAGACAGAGGGGAAAGTCAGCGAGGAGGGAGGAGTGAAAGGATGACGCAGGGTCCGCTGGAAGGACGAGTTGTTCCTCCTATTTCCGCTCGGATACTGCCGGAGCTCGCTGTTCTGTGATGCTCGCAGCTGAAGCTCTCGAGCACGGAGCACAGAGGGGGAAAGCACGAAGCGGCTGGCGGAGTAGGGGACAATAGAGAGTCAAGAGATGCAGAAAGGAGGAGAGGAGGGTTGGGAGCAGAATCAGGAAAGATATGTTGGAGAAGGTTGAGGCAGAGGGAAGAGATGATAGATGGAGAGGGAGTAGCGGGGAGATGGAGAGCGAAGGTTGGGACGGCGCGATACATAAGTAGGCAGTGTGGAAGTGTTAGTTGAGAGGCGAGAGGGAAAAGGACAACAAGGTAGTGGTCGGAGACTTGGAGGGGAGTTGCAGTGAGATTAGTTGGAACGAGCATCTAGTAAAGATGAGGTCAAGCGTATTGCCTGCCTTGTGAGTAGGGGGGGAGGTGAGAGGGGTGAGGTCAAAAGAGGAGAGGAGTGGAAAGAGGAGGCAGAGAGGAATGAGTCAAAGGTAGACGTGGGGAAGGTTTAAAGTCACCCAGGACTGTGAGAGGTGACCGCATCCTCAGGAAAGGAGCTTATCAGGCGTCAGGCTCATTGATGAACTCTCCAAGGGAACTGGAGGGCGAATAATGATAGGATGTTAAGCTTGAAAGGGCTGGTAACTGTGACAGACATGGAATTCAAAGGAGGCGATAGACAGATGGGTCAGGGAGAAAGAGAGAATGTCCACTTGGGAGAGATGAGGATCCGCTGCCACCCCACGCTGACAGAGCTACGAGGTGGGTTATTAACCCTAGGTTCGGAGACTTGGAAGACCAGGAAGTATCTGGTGGCACGAGACGAAGACTCTGAAACTGTCCAGAGAGATGGAAGACTGACGGCAGGGTTCACGGCATGACGAGCAGCAAACAATCCTGCTCGTGTCTGCCGAGCATTGCTCCCTGGAACTCGACGGCAGTGTTGCGAGAATCGTAGTCGCTGGTCCATTCTTGGTCGATTCTTCTGTTATGCTGATTAATGCGGGACCAAAAGCGACTTAAAGAAACAGAGTCTTTATTCCAGGCAAAAGCACGACAGGGCGGAACAAGGACACAGGACAGCAACATCAAACAAGAATCGCAAAGGACAGAAGCGGAAAACAGAGGGAAATAGGGACTCTAATCAGAGGGCAAAATAGGGGACAGGTGTGAAAGAGTAAATGAGTCGTAGGAGAATGAGAAACAGCTGGAGCAGGAAGGAACGATAGAGAGAGAGCGGGAGAGGGAGAGAGGGAGAGAGAGAGAGAGAGAAGAGGGAAAGAACCTAATAAGAAGCAGGGAAGCACAGGACAACATGAAAATAAATGACCAAAAACATGACAGGGTGTGGTGTACTTATTTTATTTACTAAACTGTCTTAAATCTTTATGTTTGCCTATCTTGTCTGTTTCAGTTACATTATATGTCTGTTGGAAGTTGATAAGTTCTTTGAGGACCGTTGAAGTTTGACCCAGAGAGTTCCACCAGCACGCTGCAAGTAGTCACACGAATTAGTTTTTATTGTTTATTTTTCTTTACATTTGAATTGATTAAAGCAGAACTTCTCTCGTGAAACTGGCATACATTGCATTCAAAAATATTTCAGACACTTCTTTTTCTAAAATGTATTTAAAAAATTTTCGCTCTATCTACCAACACCTGCAAGGAAAAAAAGGTTTTTAGACATTTTTGCAAAATTGAGCTCAGGTGCATCCTGTTTCCATTGATCATCCTTGAGATGTTTCTACAACTTGATTGGAGTCCACCTGTGGTAAATTAAATTGATTGGACATGATTTAGGAAGACACACACCTGTATATAAAAGGTCCCACTGTTGACAGTACATGTCATAGAAAAAACCAAGCCATGTGGTTGACGCAATTGTCCATAGAGCTCCGAGACAGGATTCTGTCAATGCACAGATCTAGGGTAGGGTACCAAAAAAATGTCTGCAGCATTGAAGGCACCCCAAGAACACAGTGGCCTCCATCATTCTTAAATGGAAGAAGTTTGGAACCACCAAGACTCTTCCTAGAGCTGACCACCCGGCCAAACTGAGCAATCGGGGGAGAAGGGGCTTGGTCAGGGAGGTGACCAAGAACTCAATGGTCACTCTGACAGAGCTCCAGAGTTCCTCTGTGGAGATGGGAGAACCTTCCAGAAGGACAACCGTCTCTGCAGCACTGCACCAATCAGGCCTTTATGGTAGAGTGGCCAGACGGAAGCCACTCCTCAGTAAAAGGCACATGACAGCGCACTTGGAGTTTGCCAAAAGGCACCTAAAAAACTCAGACCATGAGAAACAAGATTCTCAGGTCTGATGAAACCAAGATTGAACCCATTGGCCTGAATGCCAAGTGTCACGTCTGGAGGAAACCTGACACCGTCCCTACGGTGAAGCATGGTGATGGCACCATCATGCTGTGGGGATGTTTTTCAGCGGCAGAGACTGGGAGACTAGTCAGGATCGAGGCAAAGATGAACGGAGCAAAGTACAGAGAGATCCTTGATTAAAACCTGCTCCAGAGCTCTCAGGGCCTCAGACTGGAGCGAAGGTTCACCTTCCAACAGGACAACGACCCTATGCACACAGCCAAGACAACGCAGGAGTGACTTGATGTCCTTGAGTAGCCCAGCCAGAGCCTGGACTTGAACCCGATCTAACATCTCTGGAGAGACCTGAAAATAGCTGTGGAATGACGCTCCCCATCCAACCTGACAGAGCTTGAGAGGATCTCCAGAGAAGAATGGGAGAAACTACCCAAATACAGATGTGCCAAGCTTATACCCAAAAAGACTCAAGGCTGTAATCACTGCCAAAGGTGCTTAATAACCTTTTCTCAATACAGGGGGTGCTGTTTCCACTTTGGAAAATATCGTCTCCAAATTAAACTGCCTCATACTCAATTCTTGCTCGTACAATATGCATATTATTATTACTATTGGATAGAAAAAAATCTCTAGTTTCTAAAACCGTTTGAATTATGTCTGTGGGTGAACCAGAACTCTTTCTACAGCGAAAATCATGACAGGACATGCGAAGGTCTGAAAACTAGGCTCTGTTCTGAGATCAGTTTAAAACTCTGTATGTGCCCTATGGGTCGAAATTTAACTGCACCCGCCTTCCCCTGGATGTTAGTAACCAATGAGAAGTGAAATGGAGTCTCTACGTATTTCTCAGAGTTACAAAACGCCATGGAGTGACATGTACGTTCTTTTGGACGCTCGTCAAGGCGCAAGAGAGGACATCAGAATGGATGCTCAAAAGCTCTCGTTATCGGCTAAGATATATCCGTCTGTGATTTAATTCGATATAGGTGTTAGAAACATCATAACAAAGTTATTTTAAACCGATTTATATCAGTTATGCGAGTATATTGCTATTTTCGGAATTTCGTAGTATTGCGCTTTGAGGATTTGGACATGTGTGTGCCACGTAGCTATTGTTAGCTGCTAGTTCCGAAGTTGAAGAGGACGTTTACACAAAAGAACGATTATTTTGGACAAAGGACACCTTGCCCAAGATACTGATGGAAGCTCGTCCAAAAGTAAGAGCTATTTATGATTTTATTCCGTATTTATGTGGAAAAATTTAAACGCATTGTCGGCCATTGTTGCGGCACTAGTCTGGCTGTAACGCACACTGTATGTCTAGTAACGTTAATTAAAAAATCTAACTAGCGGTTGCATTAATAACTAATGCATCTTTCATTAGCTGTCCAACCTGTATTTTTTAGTCAATCTAATCGATAAATAATCGTAAACTTAGGTGCTTTCCAAGATGGCCCGGCCAGAATGCATGCATGTTATTGCAGATG
>NC_036868.1:500894-509127 GCF_002910315.2 Salvelinus sp. IW2-2015 | reverse complement strand
TGAGGTCATCCCCTCTGGAGAAGAATATGCTTTCATGTTGGCAGTAGCGTAAATGCTGTGTGGTTAGTACACTCATTAGGTCGGTAATACCCACATGTCAGGCTGTGGAATGACGTCGAGGCTTCCGCTCGTAGCAGACCTGTTGATATTTACATAACTAGAAGTGAAACGAAAACGCCTGACATGGAGGTTCTTGGCTGTGAAGAGATCGACTACGGCAGAGTAAGAATGGGAAGAGTAAGTAGACTACCAGCCATACAAGATGTGCAAGGACAACTTAAATATGAGAGCCTCTGTTGCAGTGATAGACTCATGGAAAAAGGCCTAGTATCCCTGTTTTTATATCCATTAGAAATACAATTCCTAGCTCAAACTGCAGAACTTGGTCTTTCTGTACACTAAGCAAGGCCATGTTGCAAGTGGCCAAGATGAAGGAACAATGGGGCATCTTGGCTGTTGGTGCTGTTTGTGTACGAAATCACATTCTATACCAGAGCCCGCTTTTGTGTTTTTGTTGGGTATAACACTAAGTTACTTAGGTGTGTTCGGGGCTTTATAAGGCTTTAGGGTCGGTGGGGGGTGCTGGATTTGCACTTTCTGGTTGGGGACAAATTAGTCGTAAGTGTCTGACTCTAATTTAAAGCTGACTCATAAATGCAAACGTTCTGTCCTGCTCTCTCCGTTCACCTCAGCGAATGCCTAGTATAGTTACTCTTATCTGACGCCGAATCAAGTTTACTATTCACAACTTATATATATTATCGAGGGAGAGATGAGGAGAGAAGATAGAAGTAGAGAGGGAGAGAGAGGTGAAGAATGTAGTCGATTAGTGAAGCAGAGGAAACAAATATCATGATAGCTGGTTAGGGAAGTAGGCCGGGAGAATCTCATAGAATGCTGTCTAAAACGTTTGAATTATGGTTCGTGTCGGGGACTGAAAGAGTCACGGCAGAACTAGAGCTTGTAGCTGTACAAGGCGAAATGAAGCCTAGGACAGGGAGAGAAGAGCGAGTAGAGACGACGAGAAGAGGTGACGTGAATAGAAGGAGAAGCTAGAGGAGAGAGGTTGAGGGCAGGCTAGACTGGTTCATGAGAGAGAGGCAGGAATGCAGAGAGAGAGAAGTGTGAAGAAGAATGGGACAGTGTATGTGGGCGGCGAGAAAAGCGTAAGAAAGGGATTGGGAAGGAGAGGAGGGGAGTCGAAGAAATGGGTTAACTTATTGCATGCGTTTGCCCCGTCGCCTTCCGTCCGTGTCGGAAGAGTAGAGGAGTTTAAGCGATGGACAAGTGGCTAAATTGAGAAGTGGATCATGGTCAGAGCTACATCTACGATATCCCACTTACTCTCAGAGATTAACAAAAACGAACGAGAGGCCATAGCGAAAGTGAGCGAATGCAATAGCCGTGATATTTTTGGAGAAGGGCGCTAAGAGAGGCGATACAAGTAGCGAAGAGAGGAGCCGAAGAGAAAGAAAGAAAAATAAGAAAAAGAAGAAAAAAAGAAAACAAAGAAAAAAATAAATTACAAAAAAGAAAAATAAAACCCCGACATTGATGTGTTTGGTTAGTAAAGAAAAAAAAACCAAGAAAGAATCTTTAAATAAAAACCAAAAAAAAAAACCACACGCTTGCGTCCACAGCAGCACGTAGCCAGACTATACCCCCCAAGCTACGAGAGGTATGTCATCGAGAGACCGAACAGAGGTCGACGAGATGTCGTAGCATGGGTATTAGGCACGGGGCCTCGGTATGGACGGTGACTCCGGCGTCTACGGAAGTAGGGAGCCATGGATGGTTCTGGGGCTCGGGAGGCAATTTTTCGCGAGTGCTTTGTCCGCATGCCCGGGACCGAGCTTTTCGCAGCGTGGCTGTTCCTTGGCTCCCAGCTTCGACTGTTTCGCTATGAAGAATGTAATGGTAAAAAAAAGAAAAAAAGAAAAAAAAAAACTCCAGGTCATCACTACTACAGTAGTCAGCGGGCACGGCACGGCTCGACCAGAGAAGAACATAGATCATCTAAAAGAATAAGGAAAGATAAGAAGTACATAGATAATAGGATAAATAGATATATGAGATATATAAAAAGAAAGAAACAGATAGAAAAAAGTTTTGTTTTTTTAAAAGAAAAAAGGAAAACGTGGCAGAAATGGTCATTGCCGCTGCCGGCGAAAACGCTGTAACAAGACGTCCTCCGTATCATTGGCGGTAGTCGGTGGCTCTGAGATGCAGGTCGTCAGGGTGGGGGTTCCTGATAATTGGCATTTAATTCCCTGTGTTGTGTGAGGCCTGGGAGGAGGTCCAGGCAGGCATGGAGGGCGGGATGGACCAGGTTAGGGGCATGGAGGGAGGGAAGGGACGAGAGAGGAAGGGGAGGGGAGGCTGGCAGGAAGGGTGGGAGACAGAGGGAGGGAGGGGAGGGCGAGAGAAAGGGAGGGGGGGCGAGTGATTGACAGACGTGAGGCTTTTCGTATAGGTGACAAACACCGGACGCAGGCGTAGACTGAAATGATGGATAGATTCCTTCAATCTTGGTGGGATACAGTGTTGAATCGTGATTATCACTTCATAATAGCATATCTTATCCGTCTGTTGATTTAATGCCGTCGATTTATAAGTTAAATAGCGGAGATGCAATAAGGTGTTTATGAATACACATCATAACGGATCTCTCATATGCGTCCCGAAGTGATTCCTCTTTAATCTCTCTCATCTCGTTCTCTCATCTTAGTATATTTTAAGACTCTCGCGGCGCATTTTATCAGTTTTTAAAATTCCGCGAGTATAATTCCTTTCTCTCGCCTATTTCCTCTTCCTCTCTCTCGGATTCTTTCTGGTAGCTGATTGGGGCTTCTGTAGGATTCTTCTGTCGATTGCTCTGTGTCGGTGCCAGGCGTAGGTTCTCTATTGTTTCTAGGCTGCTTCTCAGTTCGAAGTTGAAAGCTCTCGTGACTCTTCTGCTCTGCTTTTTATCTCGGGCATAGCATCAGTCGCCAAGTACTTATTCTTCTTGGATCACAGGTACACCGTTGGGCAAGATATACTCTCTGATGATGATCAGGCTTCTTCGGCAAAAGTAAGGCTCTTCTGGTCTCTAGGGCTATTTATTGCACTTTTAACCTTGCGCGTATTTATCTGTTTGAAAAAATTCTAAAACGATTTTTGTCGGTCCCATTCTTTTCGTTGGCGGGGCATCTCTATCAGTCTGGTGCTGTCACCAGCAGCTGTCTATGCTCAGTAAGCGTTCATCATGTTAAAAAACTTTAGCTCATCGTCGCGGTGTGGGCATTAATACACTATGCATTCTGTTCATTAGGGCTGTCAAACCGCTGTTATTTTCTTCTCTGTCTCAATCTTCTAATCGATAAATAATCGTAAACTTAGGTCTGTTTCAAGATGGCGCCGGCCAGAATGCATGCCATGTTTTGACAGATTACATTGCATACACACGATTTGTGATGCTAAATATGCACACTTTTCGAACAAACTCTATATGCATTGTGTAATATGATGTTAGCACCCGGCTCGGCATGTGCCCCTCCTTCATTACAACGCTACACAGCGATCACGGCAAAAGAGCGTTTAAGTTATACACAAAATATTATTAATTTGTTTACACATAACTTCTCAGAATGCTGCTTTGGACTCGTGCATGCTGCAAGAATTTCCTGAGAAGGCTTAGTAGGAAAAAATTTATATATTTCGGTTGGTTCGGATCAAAGTTATCTCCCAGTTATCGCTCTTTTTGCCTTGAATCAATGCTGGGGTGATGTTAGCTCATGTGGTATGCTAATATAACGATATATTGTGTTTTCGCTGTAAAACACTTAGAAAATCTGAAATATTGTCTGGATTCACAAGATGTGTATCTTTCATCTGGTGTCTTGGACTTGTGATTTAATGATATTTAGATGCTAGTATTTACTTGTGACGCTATGCTAGGCTATGCTAGTCAGCTTTTTTACTGTGGGGGGTGCTCCCGGATCCGGGATGAGTACCAAGTAAAAGTTAAACAAAGTACTGAGTAAAGGGTCTGAATACTTATTTAAATGTAATATTTGCAAAACTTTCTAAAAACCTTTGCTTTTTTTCCTTTGTAATTTTGGGGTATTGTGTGTACATTGATGGGAGACAATGAATTAATCCATTTTAAAATAAGGCTGTAATGTAACAAAATTTATAAAAGGCGAAGGGGTCTAAATACTTTCCAAATGCACTGTATGTGACATCGATATTAGTCAGAAACATTTATTCCATTGCCAAAATTAACTAAAAAGTGCAAGTTGGTTAACCTTTTACTGCAGTTGGCTAAATCAGGGTCACACAGAATGGTTCTTGATAGTAACAAACAAATTTACTTTAAAACAAATGTATACACCTCACACACATGGTTATGGGCTTATAAAAATAAGACACCTATACCATATCAGATATAGAGTTGAAGTGTATTACATTTTAAGTTTGCATCCCAATATTGCACTGCATATACATCACAGAAGACTGAAATATAACAAAACATAGAGACACCAGATTTTCATTAAAAAAAACACCAGTCTCAACGTCAACAGTGAAGAGGCGACTCCGGGATGCTGGCCTTCTAGGCAGAGTTCCTCTGTCCAGTCTCTGTGTTCTTTTGCCCATCTTAATCTTTTCTTTTTATGGGCCAGTCTGAGATATGGCTTTTTCTTTGCAACTCTGCCTAGAAGGCCAGCATCCCGGAGTCGACTCTTCACTGTTGACGTTGAGACTGGTGTTTTGTGGGTACTATTTAATGAAGCTGCCAGTTGAGGACTTGTGAGGCGTCTGTTTCTCAAACTAGACACTCTAATGTACTTGTCCTCTTGCTCAGTTGTGGACCGGGTCCTCCCACTCCTCTTTCTATTCTGGTTAGAGACAGTTTGCGCTGTTCTGTAAAGGGAGTAGTACACAGCATTGTACGAGATCTTCAGTTTCTTGGGAATTTCTCACATGGAATAGATTTAATTTCTCAGAACAAGAATAGACTGATGAGTTTCAGAAGAAAGTTCTTTGTTTCTGGCCATTTTGAGCCTGTAATCGAACCCACAAATGCTGATGCTCCAGATACTCAACTAGTCTAAAGAAGGCCAGTTTTTTTGCGTCTTTAATCAGAACAACAGTTTTCAGCTGTGCTAACATAATTGCAAAAGGGTTTTCTAATGATCAATTAGCTTTTTAAAATGGTAAACTTGGATTAGCTAACACAACGTGCCATTGGAACACAGGAGTGATGGTTGCTGATAATGGGCCTCTGTACGCCTATGTAGATATTACATAAAAGATCTGCCGTTTCCAGCTACAATAGTCATTTACAACATTAACAATGTCTACACTGCATTTCTGATCAGTTTTATGTTKTTTTAAATGGACAAATTTGATTTTCTTTCAAAAACAAGGACATTTCTAAGTGACCCCAAACTTTTGAGCAGTAGTGTATATTAATTATAAAATTATTAAACATATTCATAATATTCCACCCATGAGGCCAAAGATGGCACTTTTGATCAGTGATTGAAGGAAAGGGCTACTTTTGGTCATGAAGTCAAAGTTCGTCATGACATACATGYGGGTTGGGTTTTGATTTCGCCCACTAACACGGGATAAACAGCTGTGGTGATTGCGCTCTATCCGATGGCAGAACACAGAGACAGTGAGACAAACCTGCCCAATAGCGCAGTAGATCGGACAACATGTCGCGCATTTTTTACTTNTCTAATGATCAATTAGCTTTTTAAAATGGTAAACTTGGATTAGCTAACACAACGTGCCATTGGAACACAGGAGTGATGGTTGCTGATAATGGGCCTCTGTACGCCTATGTAGATATTACATAAAAGATCTGCCGTTTCCAGCTACAATAGTCATTTACAACATTAACAATGTCTACACTGCATTTCTGATCAGTTTTATGTTKTTTTAAATGGACAAATTTGATTTTCTTTCAAAAACAAGGACATTTCTAAGTGACCCCAAACTTTTGAGCAGTAGTGTATATTAATTATAAAATTATTAAACATATTCATAATATTCCACCCATGAGGCCAAAGATGGCACTTTTGATCAGTGATTGAAGGAAAGGGCTACTTTTGGTCATGAAGTCAAAGTTCGTCATGACATACATGYGGGTTGGGTTTTGATTTCGCCCACTAACACGGGATAAACAGCTGTGGTGATTGCGCTCTATCCGATGGCAGAACACAGAGACAGTGAGACAAACCTGCCCAATAGCGCAGTAGATCGYACAACATGTCGCGCATTTTTTACTTAAGAAATACTGCACTAAACACCTTAACTAGATGTTAAATTGCGTGACTAAAACCTTGTCGACAAAAAACACAATTACAGATTTCTTGAGTTAACTTGGATTATTTTGAGGAAGTGATACTGGCTTGGGGTGCCTTCAATGCTGCAGACATTTTTTTGGTACCCTACTAGCTTTGTGCAGTGGTGGAAAAAGTACCCAATTTTCATACTTGAGTAAAWGTAAAGATACTTTAAAAGAAAATGACTCAAGTAAATTCACCCAGTAAAATACTACTTGAGTAAAAGTCTAAAAGTATTTGGTTTTAAGTGTCCTAAAGTATCAAAAGTAAAAGTTTACATCATATAAAATGTCTTATATTAATCAAACCAGACGACAATTTTTTTATTTTTTTTATTTTATTTACGGATAGCCAGGGTCACAGTTCAACACTTAGACGTAACTTACAATCGAAGCATTTGTGTTTAGTGAGTCTACCCAATCAGAGGCAGTAGGGATGAACTTTAGTACTTTACACCACCTGGTCTCATGGSGGACAAACATCAGTAACTGTCACATCGAATCACACCCACAAAACTGAAATCTTGTTTTTCATAATGAGCAACAGAAAAACACATGTGGAACTAACAGACATGTGGAACTAACAGACATGTTATGTTTGTTTCTGTCCTGAAGACCCTATTACTGCTACTACCCCTTCGCCCTGGGACCACGCTCATGTCTGGGACAGAGCTTCGCACAGGTGAGCAGACTGTCCATATGAAATACATTGAAACAACTTTATTTGGGAGTATTCTCTGCGGATCCTATTATCCATCCTAGTTAGATTACTCCTGGACTTCTGCCTCCAATATAGACTTTWTTTTWWTTTTTATAGTTGAGCACACCAGATTTGTCATCCTTTATAGAGATCTGTTGTTCACAGATGGAGGCCAAGGTAGTGATGGCCAAGCTGCTCCAGAGGTTTGACGTCAGCCTGCTGCCTGGCCAGTCCTTTGACATCCTGGACACTGGGTTAATGGCACCTGTTTGAACTTGTTATCAGCATAAAAGACACCTGTCCACAACCTCAAACAGTCACACTCCAAACTCCACTATGGCCAAGACCAAAGAGCTGTCAAAGGACACCAGAAACAAAATTGTAGACCTGCACCAGGCTGGGAAGACTGAATCTGCAATAGGTAGGCAGCTTGGTTTGAAGAAATCAACTGTGGGAGCAATTATTAGAAATGGAAGACATACAGACCACTGATAATCTCCCTCGATCTGGGGCTCCACGCAAGATCTCACCCGTGGGGTCAAAATGATCACAAGAAACGGTGAGCAAAATCCCAGAACCACACGGGGTAGTAAATGACCTGCAGAGAGCTGGACCAAAGTAACAAAGTCTACCATCAGTAACAACACTACGCCGCCAGGGACTCAAATCCTGCCAGTGCAAGACGTGTCCCCTGCTTAAGCCAGTACATGTCCAGGCCCGTCTGAAGTTTGCTAGAGAGCATTTGGATGATCCAGAAGATTGGAAGAATGTCATATGGTCAGATGAAACCAAATATAACTTTTTGTAAAAACTCAACTCGTCGTGTTTGGAGGACAAAGAATGCGAGTTGCATCCAAAGAACACCATACCTACTGTGAAGCATGGGGGTGGAAACATCATGCTTTGGGGCTGTTTTTCTGCAAAGGGACCAGGACGACTGATCCGTGTAAAGGAAAGAATGAATGGGGCCATGTATCGTGAGATTTTGAGTGAAAACCTCCTTTCCATCAGCAAGGGCATTGAAGATGAAACGTGGCTGGGTCTTTCAGCATGACAATGATCCCAAAACCACCGCCCGGGCAACGAAGGAGTGGCTTCGTAAAAGCATTTCAAGGTCCTGGAGTGGCCTAGCCAGTCTCCAGATCTCAACCCCATAGAAAATCTTTGGAGGGAGGTGAAAGTCCGTGTTGCCCAGC
>NC_036868.1:491926-496053 GCF_002910315.2 Salvelinus sp. IW2-2015 | reverse complement strand
GACTTTGAGACCAAAGAGTTGAGTGGTGAACTGTAACATTCAGACACAGAGACAGACACCCGCAACAGCCCCAAAACATCACTGCTCTAGAGGAGATCTGCATGGAGGAATAGGCCAAAATACCAGCAACAGTGTGTGAAAACCTTGTGAAGACTTACAGAAAACATTTGACCTCTGTCATTGCCAACAAAGGGTATATAACAAAGTATTGAGATAAACTTTTGTTATTGACCAAATACTTATTTTCCACCATAATTTGCAAATAAATTCATTAAAAATCCTACAATGTGATTTTCTGGATTTTTTCCCCTCATTTTGTCTGTCATAGTTGAAGTGTACCTATGATGAAAATTACAGGACTCATCTTTTTAAGTGGGAGAACTTGCACAATTGGTGGCTGACTAAATACTTTTTTGCCACACTGTATGTGGTAGTGGTGGAGTAGGGGCCTGAAGGCACACAGTGTGTTGTGAAACCTGTGAATGTATTGTAATGTTTTAAAATTGTATAAACTGCCTTCATTTTGCTGGACCCCAGGAAGAGTAGCTGGTGCTTTGGCAGCAGCTAATGGGGATCCATAATAAATACAAATACAGTAACATAGCAGATATGACTGACTTGCTTAAAACAAATGTGGTTTCGACTGACAATTCAGAGGTGCAAACTATGGCATAAGGGACGACGAACGGATAAGAGGCAATTTCAATTAAGACATTATTGAGCGAGCTAGGAGGGATGTAGTCAATATAAATATTTCTTCAGCACTTTTGAAATGTACAGTGACAGAATTCAGAACATGGGCCATTCTTACAGTTTTCTCCCTGTACACCAAGTCAGAACGGTAGG
The DNA here is from genome assembly GCF_002910315.2 of Salvelinus sp. IW2-2015. Classification (NCBI taxonomy): domain Eukaryota; kingdom Metazoa; phylum Chordata; class Actinopteri; order Salmoniformes; family Salmonidae; genus Salvelinus; species Salvelinus sp. IW2-2015. The sequence goes on along the minus strand of NC_036868.1, from coordinate 495,207 downwards.
ATAAATAAAGGGGGCATATAAGCAGACAATGAAAGCTGTTACAATATTCGATGACATTTCTCTAAAACAGGCTATAGGCTAAATGTGCACCACCAAGTCAGAACAATAGGTTAAGTTATGAGGAGAAAAGGGACCAAATTATTAGGGTGAGGCACATGGGCTACTAACATACACTTAGTATTACTTTCTTAGCTACAGTATACATATCTCCTTGTCATATTACATCATTTATGCAGCAGCATACAATACATTTCTGGACTCACCTTGTTGTGCTGTGCTCACTTGAACAGGAAGGTGGTGTGACGGTCCTTCGTGGGCAAATGTTGTCATCAAAGTCTGGCATTCTCTGGATGTATGGTGCTTTCAAGACAACTGGGAACTGTTGAATCATGACGTCATTGATCTTCAGGTCGGAGCTTTAGAAAGGAGGTCCGAGTTCCCGACTTGGAATTCTGAGTTGGATGACTTTTCAAAACATATTTTCCCACCTCATATTTTCCCAAGATCTGGATTCTTAGCTTTGAGAAAAGAGGTTTCCTCTAGGGGCGGGAGGGGGCGAAAACTCAGTCTTTGTAGCCACGCGCAAATTATTAAGCAAGTGATGGGTTTTTGTATGGGTGACAATGAGTGTCGAATTTAGTCAATATAAAAAAGTATTGCAATTTGATAGGTGATGTTTATTTGATCTATACTGAACAAAAATATAAATGCAACATGTAAAGTGTTGGTCCCATGTTTCATGAGCTGAAATAAAAAGATCCCACAGAAAGTTTCCATATGTAAAAAAAGCTTATTTCGCAGAAATTTTGTCCACAAATTTCTTTACATCCCTGTTAGTGAGCATTTCTCCTTTGCCAAGATAATCCATCCACCTGACAGGTGTGGTATATCAAGAAGCTGATTAAACAGCATGATAATTACGAAGGTGCACCTTGTGCCCGGGACAAGAGGCTACTAAAATGTGTTATTTTGTCACACAACACAATGGCACAGATGTCTCAAGTTTAGAGGGAGCATGCAATTGCCATGCTGACTGCAGGAATTTCCACGAGAGCTGTTGCCAGAGAATGTAATGTTAATTTCTCTACCATAAGCCGCCTCCAACATCATTTTAGAGAATACGTCCAACTGGCCTCACAACGTGTAACCACGCCAGTCCAGGATCTCCACATCCGGCTTCTTCACCTGCAGGATCGTCTGAGTCCAGCCACTCAGACTGCTGATGCAACTGTGGGTTTGCACAAACCAAGAATTTCTGCAAGGCTCTCCAGAGGGTAGTGGGTTCTGCACAACGCATCACTAACTACCTGCCCTCCAGCACACCTACAGCACCCAATGTCACAGGAAAGCCAAAAATATCATCAAGGACAACAATCGCCCGAGCCACTGCCTGTTCACACCGCTATCATCCAGAAGGCGAGGTCAGTACAGGTGCATCAAAGCTGGGACCAAGAGACTGAAAAACAGCTTCTATCTCAAGGCCATCAGACTGTTAAACAGCCATCACTAACATAGAGAGGCTACTGTCTCCCGGGTGGCGCAGTGGTCTAGGGCACTGCATCGCAGTGCTAGCTGCGCAGCAGAGTCTCTGGGTTCGCGCCAGGCTCTGTCGCAGCCGGCCGCAACCGGGAGATCCGTGGGGGCGACGCACTTGGCATAGCGTCGTCCGGGTTAGGGAGGGTTTGGCCGGTAGGGAGGGTTTGGCCGGTAGGGATATCCTTGTCTCAGTATGTAAAAATGTATGCCTCTACTGTAAGTCGCTCTGGATAAGAGCGTCTGCTCTTGGCCGGTAGGGATATCCTTGTCTCAGTATGTAATTTTTTTAAAAATAAAAATGTATGCACTCTACTGTAAGTCGCTCTGGATAAGAGCGTCTGCTAAATGACTAAAATGTAAATGTAAATGTACTACCAACATACAGACTCAAATAAACTGACTTAAAGGTATCACGAGTCACTTTAAATAACGCCACTTTAAATAATGTTTACATATCCTACTTACTCACCTCATTATATAATATATATAATATATATCTATATACACACTGCTCAAAAAAATAAAGGGAACACAAATAAAGGGATATCATAGGTGAATGCACCAATTTGTAAGTCGCTCTGGATAAGAGCGTCTGCTAAATGATTAAATGTAAATGTAAATGGACCACTTAAACAACACAATGTAACTCCAAGTCAATCACACTTCTGTGAAATCAAACTGTCCACTTAGGAAGCAACACTGATTGACAATAAATTTCACATGCTGTTGTGCAAATGGAATAGACAAAAGGTGGAAATTATAGGCAATTAGCAAGACACCCCCAATAAAGGAGTGGTTCTGCAGGTGGTGACCACAGACCACTTCTCAGTTCCTATGCTTCCTGGCTGATGTTTTGGTCACATTTTGAATGCTGGCGGTGCTTTCACTCTAGTGGTACATGAGATTGAGTCTACAACCACACAAGTGGCTCAGTAGTGCAGCTCATCCAGGATGGCACATCAATGCGAGCTGTGGCAAGAAGGTTTGCTGTGTCTGTCAGCGTAGTGTCCAGAGCATGGAGGCGCTACCAGGAGACAGGCCAGTACATCAGGAGACGTGGAGGAGGCCGTAGGAGGGCAACAACCAGCAGCAGGACCGCTACCTCCGCCTTTGTGCAGGAGGAGCACTGCCAGAGCCCTGCAAATAGACCTCCAGCAGGCCACAAATGTGCATGTGTCAGCATATGGTCTCACAAGGGGTCTGAGGATCTCATCTCGGTACCTAATGACAGTCAGGCTACCTCTGGCGAGCACATGGAAGGCTGTGCGGCCCCACAAAGAAATGCCACCCCCACACCATGACTGACCCACCGCCAAACCGGTCATGCTGGAGGATGTTGCGCAGCAGAACGTTCTCCACGCGTCTCCAGACTCTGTCACGTCTGTCACATGTGCTCATGTGCTCAGTGTATACCTGCTTTCGTCTGTGAAGAGCACAGGGCGCCAGTGGCGAATTTGCCACTCTTGGTGTTCTCTGGCAAATGCCAAACGTCCTGCACGGTGTTGGGCTGTAAGCACAACCCCCCCTGTGGACGTCGGGCCCTCATGGAGTCTGTTCTGAACCTTTGAGCAGACACATGCACATTTGTGGCCTGCTGGTCGGATATTTAAAAATGTATTAAAATAACGAGATGTATCCACCAATCCAAAGATAGGAATAGGAGGGAGCTTCACAGCCTCCGTTCCGCCTACAGGACAACGAATCCATTGTTGACCGGAGAGGCAAACTCTCATCAAATTATCCTC
>NC_036868.1:449913-490588 GCF_002910315.2 Salvelinus sp. IW2-2015 | reverse complement strand
TAGAAGGAACACAAATAAAGGGATATCATAAGGTGAATGCACCAATTTGTAAGTCGCTCTGGATAAGAGCGTCTGCTAAATGACTTAAATGTAAATGTAAATGGAACACTTAAACAACACAATGTAACTCCAAGTCAATCACACTTCTGTGAAATCAAACTGTCCACTTAGGAAGCAACACTGATTGACAATAAATTCACATGCTGTTGTTGCAAAATGGAATAGACAAAAGTGGAAATTATAGCAATTAGCAAGACACCCCAATAAAGGAGTGGTTCTGCAGGTGGTGACCACAGACCACTTCTCAGTTCCTATGCTTCCTGGCTGATGTTTTGGTCACTTTTGAATGCTGGCGGTGCTTTCACTCTAGTGTGGCATGAGATTGAGTCTACAACCACACAAGTGGCCTCAGGTAGTGCAGCTCATCCAGGATGGCACATCAATGCGAGCTGTGGCAAGAAGGTTTGCTGTGTCTGTCAGCGTAGTGTCCAGAGCATGGAGGCGCTACCAGGAGACAGGCCAGACATCAGGAGACGTGGAGGAGGCCCGTAGGAGGGCAACAACCCAGCAGCAGGACCGCTACCTCCGCCTTTGTGCAAGGAGGAGCACTGCCAGAGCCCTGCAAAATGACCTCCAGCAGGCCACAAATGTGCATGTGTCAGCATATGGTCTCACAAGGGGTCTGAGGATCTCATCTCGGTACCTAATGACAGTCAGGCTACCTCTGGCGAGCACATGGAAGGCTGTGCGGCCCCACAAAAAATGCCACCCCACACCATGACTGACCCACCGCCAAACCGGTCATGCTGGAGGATGTTGCAGGCAGCAGAACGTTCTCCACGGCGTCTCCAGACTCTGTCACGTCTGTCACATGTGCTCATGTGCTCAGTGTATACCTGCTTGCGTCTGTGAAGAGCACAGGGCGCCAGTGGCGAATTTGCCACTCTTGGTGTTCTCTGGCAAATGCCAAACGTCCTGCACGGTGTTGGGCTGTAAGCACAACCCCCACCTGTGGACGTCGGGCCCTCATGGAGTCTGTTTCTGAACCTTTGAGCAGACACATGCACATTTGTGGCCTGCTGGTCGGATATTTAAAAATGTATTAAAATAACGAGATGTATCCACCAATCCAAAGATAGGAATAGGAGGGAGCTTCACAGCCCTCCGTTCCGCCCTAAGGACAACGAATCCCATTGTTAGACCGGAGAGGCAAGCATCTCATCATTATATCCAGTATCTGTGCTAGAAGTCTACTTGTCCACTTTTAAAGCTGCAATATGTCACTTTTTCGGCGACTCGACCAAATTCACATAGAAATGTGAGTTATAGATCTGTCATTCTCATTGTCTAAAATTACCCATCTAGGAGGTACAGTTGAAGTCGGACGTTTACATACACTTAGGTTGGAGTCATTAAAACTTGTTTTTCAACCACTTAAACAATTTATTTCACTTATAATTCACTGTATCACAATTCCAGTGGGTAAGACGTTTACAAACACTAAGTTGACTGTGCCTTTAAACAGCTTGGGAAATTCCAGAAAATGATGTCATGGCTTTAGAAGCTTCTGATAGGCTAATTGACATCATTTGAGTCAATTAGAGGTGTACCTGTGGATGTATTTTAAGGCCTACCTTCAAACTCAGTGCCTCTTTGCTTGACATCATGCGAAAATCTAAAGAAATCAGCCAAGACCTCAGAAAACAAATTGTAGACCTCCACAAATCTGATTCATCCTTGGGAGTAATTTCCAAACACCTGAAGGTACCACGTTCATCTGTACAAACAATAGTACGCAAGTATAAACACCAAGGGACCACGCAGCTGTCATACCGCTCAGGAAGGAGACGCGTTCTGTCTCCTAGAGATCGACATACTTTGGTGCAAAAAGTGCAAATCAATCCTAGAACAACAGCAAAAGACCTTGTGAAGATGCTGGAGGAAACGGGTACAAAAGTATCTATATCCACAGTAAAACGAGTCCGATATCAACATAACCTGAAAGGCCGCTCACAAGAGAAGCCACTTCTCCAAGAACCGCCAGTAAAAAAAGCCAGACTACGGTTCGCCAACCGCAATGACGGTAGGAAAGTATGTGATATATTGAAGCAACATCTCAAGACATCAGTCAGGAAGTTAAAAGCTTGGTCGCAAATGGGTCTTCCAAAGGACAATGACCAAGCGATACTTCCAAAGTTGTTGCAAAATGGCGTTAAGGACAACCAAGTCAAGGTATTGGAGTGGGCCATCACAAAGCCCTGACCTCTATCCTATAGAAAATTTGTTGGCAGAACTTAAAAGCGTGTGCGAGCAAGGAGGCCTAAAAATCTGACTCAGTTACACCAGCTCTGTCAGGAGGAATGGGACAAAATTCACCCAACTTGACCCAAGTTTAACAATTTTAAGGCAATGCTACCAAATACTAATTGAGTGTATGTAAACTTCTGACCCACTGGGAATGTGATGAAAGAAATGAAAGCTGAAATAAATCATTCTCTCTACTATTATTCTGACATTTCACATTCTGAAAATAAAGTGGTGATCCTAACTGACCTAAAACAGGGATTTTTTACTAGGATTGAATGTCTGGAATTGTGAAAAACTGAGTTTAAATGTATTTGGCTAAGGTGTATGTAAACTTCCGACTTCAACTGTATCTACCAGGAATAATTAATCATAACAAGTAGTATCTACCAGGAATAATGAAACAGAATTATAATAAATGTTTAGAGAATCTACTAATAATGTATGACCCCTGGAGTCGGTCACTCTTAATATTTTTTTACAGAATATTTTAATATAATTTCATCACTCAAAATCTTGCCAAAGCATAATCTGTAGGTGGGTTCAAATTACTTAAAAAATAATTTGACATGATTTATATTAATTGGGTCATGAACATAAGGGAGAGGTTAAACGTTGGCTAAGTCTGGCATAAGCTTACATTAACTCTGTTGCAGTGGTCTTAGGTAGTCTCCATATATAGGCTATTCCCTCCATCGCTGTCCAGTTGAAGAGCTTGTGATCTCCATGCAGCACCACAGCACCATGCGCCTTTGGAAAAGCACCCCTCAGTCTCAGAAGATGTCCTTCTGAAGACATGCATCCATGTGTTTATTGAAATCCATGTGCGTATTCAAAATTATCTAAATTCCCCAAATTTCTTTAGCCTATAACTTTAATAATTTAATGTTTAATTTAGGCCTATCCAAATAAAAAAAATAGGCCTTGAACTTGTAGGCATTGCAATTTAGGCTATCATTTTGGGGACTGGTGTATTGAGGAACAATTTTAGAACTCTATTTGTGTTTTTATTATAGGGCTCTCTTTAAAAAGAGACCCTAGCTCACAGGCCTCTAAATATTGCCTCTAAATACATTTTTAACAAAATAGTGAAAGACGTACGTGCAGTGGCTGATAGGGAAAACTAATCTGGCAATAAGAATAGGCTGTAGATAGTCTTGACCATTTGGGACCACTTGGCTATTTGGCTCAGGACAGGTTATAGCCAAGACTTAATTGATATTTAGTTTTGTCTCATTTATTGATATGGATATAGCCTCTTTGTGATGGGGTTGTGTAACGCAAATGGCTATAACGAGCCTACATACAGAGTGGAATTCACTAATACAACAGTCTAAAAGGCCTAATATAAGGCCAACAGTCCGTGCTCCCAAATATTGGACAAAGTGTGTGATTCATTAGTTTACATGATCACCACAGTATCCCTACACGGCTATAAAAATATATTATGAAATGATATGGTCATTAAATAACACAACAGCATGGCATATGGAAACAGGATGCACCTGAGCTCAGTTATATGTAAATAAGGTATTTCTGGGTTTTTTTACATTAAAAAACTGTTTTCGTTTCATCATTATGGGGTATTGTGTATAGATAGATGAGGAAAACATTTAATTTAATACATTTTAGAATAAGGCTGTAACGTAACAAAATGTGACCAACCGGCTCAAATTAAATTGTGTTTTTTACATTGGATAAAAGTAGACTCAGAGCTACAAAATCGTTCACACCCTCTTAAGATTTATCCCCACCCATCTCTTTAAGGGTTGTTCTGGGCATTCTGTACTAACAGCAGCAGTTAAGCACCCAAGCGAACTTGATAGCTACTTCCAGACACAAATGAGACAACAGCTCAATGAACATAACTCGCCCCAGCAGAGCTGGTTAAACTGTTATGTTATCCAGAACGTTGGTGACTGCAAGTGTGCTATCAGATTATCCGTTCGTAAATTCAGAGCGTTTAGCTCTCGGAGCGTTCAGAGCGCACACCGTACACCAAACGTTCTGACCTCATAACAGCACTCAAGCACCCAAGCTAACTGGCTAACTACTTCCTGACACAAATGAGAGAACACACCAGAGCATTGGTGCCTGTAACTGTGCTGCTGGCAACAATTGAATTACGCTTTTTGCCGACGTTTACTGACACCGGCCATATTGAACGTGTGTTGAGTGTTCATAAATTCAACAGTTACTCTGTGCTCTGGCACACTCAGACGAGAGTAATCCCAACTCATGATGTTACTACCCTGCATGAATCTGCAGGTAGCTAACAACCAGGTTCAATGTTAGCTAGCTAACATTAGGCTACAGCTAGCCAAGCAAATGGCTCTGAGATACAAATAATACGATCATACATGTAACGTTATCTAGCGAGCCAGCCAGTTAACGTTAGCTAGCTAGCTAACAGTACACTTTAACTTGAAATGAAACCACTTTCTGTCAAAATTAGAAACGTGTAATATCTGAAAATGTAGCTAGCTAGACTATCTTACCCGTGCACATCATTCATGGATGGACACATCTCCTGTCAGATGCCATGGTTACCCTTAGTTTGAAGATGGAATATGGAGACAGGTGTTTTCTCCAACTCTTTAGCTATCATGCTTGATTATCACTAATTTCAAAACATGGTACTCCAGAAAGTGGAGAGCAACACGTAAGCAGTTTTATTACACAATAGATGTATAGATGTAAAAAAGCTGCGTTAGACAGGATTACCTAGACATACTGACCAGCTCAAATAGACAGAAGTGGGCTATTTGGCAGACCGCTATTTGGCAGACCAATCCAAACTCACCTCTCGGCATGTCCAGCCCACTCATTATCTCAGCCTATCATGGCTTGCGGGAAGCTTGTCAACTTTTTCTGTGGCTAAACCAACTAGGCTCGTAATTTAACAATTTTATTCGTATTTACAGATGGCATAGAAGTTTGTTTGTAAGGCACATGAAAGTTCACATATTCAAGAAGGCATTTCTGCCCCAAAACGCATTTTGATTAAAAAAATAAGTTTACGTTCAAACGGCTCTCCTGTTAAGTAGTGACCTGCGACATATGCCTAGTTTCCTGAAACGGGTCACAAATGTGGAAAAAGGGAAGGGGTCTGAATACTTTCCCGAATGCACTGTATTTATAAGATCTATTACCGAGTGAAGGGTAAGTAAGAATTTAACGTGTAAATGTTAATTCATAGTCGGAACATAGGGTTTTGAACGTTAAAACAGATATGTAAACGTATACATTTCATGTTTCATGCATGGCTTTTCTTACAATCCTAACAATTTACATATGGATTTTCTTACATTCCTAACGATATGTATATTCAACCTTTTGGCAGCTATCTTGCTCCATACAAGTGGGGTTCCAGAAAATGCGGAACCGCAGCCACTCCAAAACTAATGAATAATTAACGATCTGCTTAACGTGGACATATTTTATGCAGAGTAAACCATCTCGCTTCACATACGCCTCTCTACTACTAGTACTACGGGTGACCAAATTCCGTTAAAAAAAAAAACGACCACTTAACTGGTTTGCAGGGTCACCGCGAGCTATCTAGTCTTTGGTAATATGGCACTTTTCTCTTTCTTTGCAGGTTGGATCGGTTATTTGCTTATTTGCCTGCTTGGATTGATTTTCATCGGATTTCTCTGTTTTTGTCTTTACATAAAATATATTCATCTGAAATATGATCACATACCGGGACCACCAAGGGATAGGTGAGTCAGTATTATGTAACTTGAATATTTATTTTAAAATGCTGTACCTAAAAGTTATTTTCAACTATATCGAGTGACAACGCATCGGATTTGTTGATAAGGAACTAGGTGAAAGTTAACCTCAACAGTCAGGGTCGCTGTTTCACCTGCATTTTCATTTTCACTAGGTGAAGGTATCAGTCATGTCATAAAGTTCTTATTTAATTTTATTTATAAAAAATAAAAATAAAATTTTTGGGGGTGGATGAGCTTAATATTGCGGAAAGAATGTTGCTTCCATCAATGTAATTGTCTGCATCATTTCCAATCCCCCTTATTTTTCATTTATGGATTAATTCGTCTCTTGTTCTCCCCAGTTTTTTATTTGGACATTTACCAACCATTCAGAGGGAGATGAGCAATGATCGAGTTATCCACGACAAATTCCTGGAATGGTGAGTTGAATGCTATTGAGCAGCAGTCGACATACATGCACGCACGCACACACATACACATGATCAGGTGTTGTTTTTCCCATTGACAATAAAGATCTATTCTATCTTTGACAGGGCTGAGACATATGGACCGGTGTACCGTATCAACGGTATGCATGTTGTGATGTTGTGTGTGACCTGTCCTGATACCACCAAGGTAAACCTGTGAGATTACTYTAATTATAATCTCTGATGGACTGACTACGTAAACACCTGACCAAATTAAGCAAGATTTTAGTTCTGGGTTAACCAAGATTAGTGTAATTATACATTTTACCATGTTAATTTCTGAACTTAAAGTGCTGTAAAATAACCCATTACCCCAATTCCCCCTTCAAACCAAACTGACACTTTTCTTTGTCTCCACAGGAAGTCCTGATGTCACCTAAGTACCCTAAAGACTCACTGGTCTACAAGCGTCTCTTCAACCTGTTTGGACAGAGGTGAGTCATCTGTATAATTATGTTATCTAAATATACTTCCTACTACTATTTATTGTGTCAATGTTTTGGTTGGTACAAACTCTCAACACAATCCCTTCTAATGCTGGTTATCGCATGTGTAGCCTACAGAGCATATAGACATTCAACCGGGACAACTTGGTCAGTTAATTCAGTCTTAGGGTAAATACTCTGTTGTCCTTCTTCTTCATAGGTTTTTGGGAAGTGGCCTGGTCACAGCACAGAATCATGATGAGTGGTACAAACAGCGAAGAATAATGGACCCTGCCTTTAGCAGTCTGTAAGTCACTTATCCATTTCACATGGTGTAATAATCAATTGATCAATCGACTCATTGATCACTCCATTGATCAATCCATCCAGCCATCCATCTGTTCATCCATCCATCATTGCTGTGTATTGTTAGGTACCTGCGGGGTCAGATGGGTGCGTTCAACGAGAGGGCAGAGAAGCTGATGGATAAACTGGCAGACATGGCTGACACCAACACAGCTGCCAACATGCAKCACATGTTCAACTGTGTGACACTGGATGTCATCACTAAGGTAACGGTCACTTCCTGTTCCCCTCAGATCCCCACACTGCCCTTATGCTTTATTCTTTCTCTTATAAAGCTACATTTGTTTGTATATCTGACAGTAAAAAATTGTCATAACAGGCAGTTTTCTGCTTATGACAACTGATAACACACTCATTACCTAAGCTATATACAATTTAGTCTCACCAAGCCAATGTGCTAGCTATAATTAGCATAACTAGAACCAGGAGTTTTACCTTACCGTGTTGTAAGATGTTGTCAATCCTCTGTTTTTATATKATCTGTAGGTGGCGTTTGGAGTGGAGCTGGATCTGTTGAAGGAGAGGGACTCTCCGTTCCCCAACGCTATAGAGATGTGTCTGAAGGGAYRGATCCACTATCTCAGAGACTTCACCTTCCAGGTAAATAATGACATCAAGTATGTTAGTGATGCTTCTCCAGAACGATGGCTTATTGAATTMATCTATTTGAAATCCTACAGTTTCATCAGATACAGTCCTATTTTATAGGAAACAAATACAGTGAAAACATTGACACTCATGAACAGTTTGTTCTAGTCTGTTGTTGCCATTCTTCCAAGTAGGAAGCCTGTAAGATGTGGCTAAATGCACCATAATGCGTTTTACAGCGCCACAGTCCCTAGATGGGATTTAAATAAATGGTCGGATGACATATCTCTAAATATGTAGGATTTTATTTTGAGCCCGTTTGCTACAGCAGGAAAATAATCCTGCAGCAACAGAAATGTGAATTATTATGTGGATTATAATTAATGGACATTTTTTGTTTTTGTAGGGGTTGATACATTTTACATCAGGGCATATCAAGTCTGACATTTTTAAGTGGAAATTACAAACTTTACAAGCCTCTTTAAACATTCAATACACACATTTGCATTTCCTGCTGTGCAGGAAAATTCACATAATTTAAAAGGAGTAATCAAATTAAGATCCTACATATGTAGTTCTACCCAAAGAACAAGAAGTTCATCAACGAGGTGAAGAAGTCTTGTCAGCTGCTGCGTTTGACAGGCAGACAGTGGATCAACGAGAGGAAAATGGCCATCCAAAACGGAGCAGACGTTCCAAAAGACATCCTCACACAGATCCTCAAGACGGCTGGCAAAGGCATGTTGTAGTAGCCTGATCCTAGATCTGTACAGATCTGGGACCAGGCTAACATTGGAGACCTTTTACCTGTGACTCTGCATGTGACTTGCTAAAACAGTGATGTTATTGATGAGGTTCAGTAGCACCAGGTTAATGCAGGGACTTACTGGGGCTTAAGGCCCTGGGCCCAGGCCCATGGGGGGCCCAAGAGGCAGCAAAATAAAAAATTAATTATATTTTCAACAAAAAATATATACACTATATATTATTTAGACCCCTTGACTTTTTCCACATTTTGTTACGTTACAGTCTTATTCTAAAATTGATTACATCGTTTTTTCCCCTCATCATTCTACACACAATACCCCATAATGATGAAGCATAAACAGGTTTTTAGAAATGTTTGCTAATTTAAAAAATTTAAATAATCACATTTACATAAGTATTCAGACCCTTTACWCAGTACTTTGTTGAAGCACCTTTGGCAGCAATTACAGCATCAAGTCTTCTTGGGTATGATGCTACAAGCTTGGCACATCTGTATTTGGGGAGTTTCTCCCATTCTTCTCTGCAGATCCTCTCCAGCTCTGTCAGGTTAGACGGGGAGCGTTGCTGCACATCTATTTTCAGGTCTCTCCAGAGATGTTAGATCGGGTTCAAGTCTGGACTCTGGCTGGGCCACTCAAGGACATTCAGAGACTTGTCCCGAAGTCACTCCTGCGTTGTCTTGGCTGTGTGCTTAGGGTCGTTATCCTGTTGGAAGGTGAACCTTCGCTCCAGTCTGAGGTCCTGAGCACTCTGTATCAGGTTTTCATCAAGGATATCTCTGTACTTTGCTCCGTTCATCTTTGCCTCGATCCTGACTAGTCTCCCAGTCCCTGCCGCTGAAAAACATGCTGCCACCACCATGCTTCACCATAGGGATGGTGCCAGGTTTCCTCCAGACGTGACGCTAGACATTCAGGCCAAATAGTCCAGTCTTGGTTTCATCTGACCAGGGAATCTTGTTTCTCATGGTCTGAGAGTCTTTAGGTGGCTTTTGGAAAACTCCAAGCGGGCTGTCATGTGCCTTTTACTGAGGAGTGGCTTCGTTCTGGCCACTCTACCTTAAAGGCCTTATTGGTGGAGTGCTGCAGAGATGACTGTCCTTCTGGAAGGTTCTCCCATCTCCACAGATGAAAATAAATAAATATATATTTCACCTTTATTTAACCAGGTAGGACAGTTGAGAACAAGTTCTCATTTACAACTGCGACCTGGCCAAGATAAAGCAAAGCAGTGCGACAAAAAACAACACAGAGTTACACATGGAATTAACAAAAGTACAGTCAATAACAGTAGAAAAATATATATACAGCGATCGGTTGAAGAGCACGCATTTAGTTTTGCTTGCATTTAAGAGCAGTTGGAGGCCACGAAAGGAGTGTTGTATGGCATTGACGCTCGTTTGGAGGATTGTTAACACAGTGGCCAAAGAAGGGCCAGATGTATACAGAATGGTGTCATCTGCGTAGAGGTGGATCAAAGAATCAGAGAACGGGTTAAACAGACTAGTAATAGGGGTTGCAACAATGGAGGCATTTCATTTTAGAAAGAGAGGGTCCAGATTGTCTAGCCCAGTTGATTTGTACGGGTCCAGGTTTTGCAGCTCTTTCAGAACATCTGCTATCTGGATTTGGGTGAAGGAGATGCTGGGGAGTCTTGGGCAAGTAGCTGCGGGGGGTGCTGAGCTGTTGGCCGGGGTTGGGGTAGCCAGTGCTTATTGAAATTCTCAATTATCGTAGATTTATTGGTGGTGACAGTGTTTCCTAGCCTCAGTGCACTGGGCAGCTGGGAGGAGGTGCTCTTATTCTCCATGGACTTTACAGTGTCCCAGAACTTTTGGGAGTTAGAGCTGCAGGATGCAAATTTCTGTTTGAAAAAGCTAGCCTTTGCTTTCCTAACTGACTGTGTATTGGTTCCTGACTTCCCTGAATAGTTGCATATCGTGGGGACTATTCGATGCTAGTGCAGTACGCCACAGGGTGTTTTTGTGTTGGTCAAGGGCAGTCAAGTCTGGAGTGAACCAAGGACTATATCTCTTCTTAGTTCAATTTTTTTGAAAGGGGCATGCTTATTTAAGATGGTGAGGAAATTACTTTTAAAGAACAACCAGGCACCCTCTACTGACGGGATGAGGTCAATATCCTTCCAGGATAGCTGGGCCAGGTTGATTAGAAAGGCCTGTTCGCAGAAGTGTTTTAGGGAGCGTTTGACAGTAGTGAGGGGTGGTCGTTTGACCACGGACCCATAATGGATGCAGGCAATGAGGCAGGGATCGCTGAGATCCTGATTGAAAACATCAGAGGTATATTTGGAGGGCAAGTTGGTCAGGATATAACTAGGAGGGTGTCCATGTTTACGGATTTAGTGTTGTACCTGGTGGGTTCCTTGATAATTTGTGTGAGATTGAGGGCATCTAGCTTAGATTGTAGGACGGCCGGCGTGTTAAGCATATCCCAATTTAGGTCACCTAGCAGAACGAACTCTGAAGATAAATGGGGGGCAATCAATTCACATATGGTGTCCAGGGCACAGCTGGGAGCTGAGGGGGGTCGGTAGCAGGCGGCAACAGTGAGAGACTTATTTCTGGAGAGATACATTTTTTAAATTAGAAGCTTGAACTGTTTGGGCATAGACCTGGAAAGTATGACAGAACTTGGCAGGCTATCTCTGCAGTAGATTGCAACTCCTCCCCCTTTGGCAGTTCTATCTCAACGGAAAATGTCTGTAGTTGGGTATGGAAATCTCAGAATTTTTGGTGGCCTTCCTAAGCCAGGATTCAAGACACGGAAAGGACATCGGGGTTGGCGGAGTGTGCTAAAGCAGTGAGTAAAATAAGGCTTCTGATGATAACATGCATGAAACCAAGGCTTTTACGGTTACAGAAGTCAAAAAATGAGAGCGCCTGAGGACACACAGGGCCTGGGTTAACCTCCACATCACCCGAGGAACAGAGGAGGAGTAGGATGAGGGTATGGCTAAAGGCGATCAAAACTGGTCGTCTAGTGCGTTGGGACAGAGAATAAAAGGAGCAGATTTCTGGGCGTGGTAGAATACATTCAGGGCATAATGTACAGACGGGTATGGTGGGGTGCGGGTACAGTGGAAGTAAACCCAGGCATTGAGTGACGATGAGAGAGGTTGCATCTCTGGAGGCACTAGTTATGCTAGGTGAGGTCGCCGCATGTGTGGGAGGTGGAACAAAAGAGGTATCTGCGGCATGTTGAGTGGGGCTAGGGGCTCCGTAGTAAAATAAAACAATGATAACTACCCTAAACAACAGTATACAAGGCATTTTGACATCAGAGAGAGACATAAAGCGAGGCATTAAGCAATCACAGGTGTTGATTGGGAGAGCTAGCTAAGACAACAACGGGTAAGACAACAGCTAATCAGCTAAGACAACAACAACAGGTAAAATGGCGATGAATGGGCAGAGAGGGTCAGTTAACTACACACAGGGCCTGAGTTCGAGGCTGGGGCTGACAGATAAACAAAATGGAGTACCGTGATTAATTGGATTAACTGCCTTGATTGGATAACTGATTAATACAAAGAAAATGAAATAAGCTGCAAGCCTAAGCCCATACATAAGGCAAAAACAAGAAATTGCCAAAATAAAGGAAACACCAACGTATTGTCTTAAAAGTGTGTTTGGCACGGTGCCTATGAGTTCTTAATCGGGCCCTGAGTAGCACTATTGTCTCAATGCTGTAAACTGATATATTTCCATCATTTCAGAGGAAAACATAGCAAACGATGATGAGGAGCTTATGCTGGACAACTTTGTGACGTTCTTCATTGCTGGTACGTCTACCTGAAATAAGCGCTATTCTTTCTTTTATTCCATCTTACTAATATAGTTTTTCCCGCACAATTGAAGTTTGAAGAAACAAAAGTGACAGTGTTTTTGTTGTTTTAATCTTGACAGGGCAAGAGACAACAGCCAATCAACTAGCTTTTGCCGTCATGGAACTGGGAAGGCTGCCAGAGATATTGACGAAGTAGGTGTCACGCCCTGTCTATTTCACCTGTCCTTGTGATTGTCTCCACCCCCTCCAGGTGTCGCTTATTTTCCCCAGTGTATTTATCCCTGTGTTTCCTGTCTCTCCGTGCTAGTTCGTACTATCAAGGCGAGACCAAAATGCAGACACAGGAGGCAGATGGTTGGAGTCTTACAATGGTAATTAATCCAAAGGGGTAGGCAAGAGAATGGTTGTGGACAGGCAAAAAGGTCAAAACCAGATCAGAGTCCAGGAGGTACAGAGTGGCAGACAGGCTCGTGGTCAAGGCAGGCAGAATGATGAGGCAGACGGGTACAAAGTCCAGAAACAGGCAAGGGTCAAAACCGGGAGGACTAGAAAAAGTAAAATGCAAAAAGCAGGAGAACAGGAAAACCGCTGGTTGACTTGGAAACATACAAGACGAACTGGCACAGAGAGACACGAAACGCAGGGATAAATACACTGGGGAAAATAAGCGACACCTGGAGGGGGTGGAGACAATCACAAGGACAGGTGAAACAGATCAGGGCGTGACAGTAGGACTTGTTTTCATAATTTATATTTTGGTTATTGATCATTTCTGTAATAAAAACAGGTTGGTTGAGTTTGTGAGTGTCTTTGACCTCTCCAGGGTGAGGCAGGAAGTGGATGACGTCCTCGGGATGAAACAGGAAATCAACTTCGACGACCTGGGGGAAATGACCTACCTGTCTCAGGTAAATGATCTACCTGTCCCATGTCAATTTTGTGTTGTCTTGTCTTTACTAATTATGTAGTATACTATTTCATACTGTACAAAAAAGCAATTCTGCAAAGTTGCTTAGGAGCTAGAAGCAGAGCTGCCATTTCTGTCGGTGCCATCTCAACTATACTTGTACTATATTAACTGCAGTTAACTGTGTGACCAACTGGATGTAAACCCGGTTCGTCTGAATGCTACAAGACTGTTTTAGCCGGCTGAGCTAAAGCCTATTACATCCCACTGGGCAACAACTGGTTCAGTCGACATTGTTTCCACGTCATTTCAACTAAAAAACATCTATGCGATGACGCTGAATCAACGTGGAAAACCGATTGGATTTGCAAAAAGACAAGGCCATTTCGTCTTTTTGCACCCAACTTTTAACTCAAATCCAATGACATGGTGAAATGTTCTGTTGATTTCACGTTTAATTCATGTTGACAACTAAATCAAATATAAATTGAAACTAGACGTTGAATTGTCTGTGCCCAGTGGAATGTACCTCAGGGAGCTAACGCAAGTGTTCAAGTCTCGGGTCAGGTAACTCTTCACATCGTTAATTAATCAGCATGTTGTGTTTGATTCATATCATCTCCCCACGTCAGGTTTTGAAGGAGACTCTAAGGTTGTACCCTACAGCACCAGGCACTTCTCGCTTCATCCCCAACGACATAGGTCATCAACGGCATCCCCAAATCCCAGCAGGCGTCACATGCGTGTGAGCTAGTCACGCTCAAAACAATGTGGATGAGTGCTTGTTGTTGATAATATTCTAAGTTTTAGTTGTGGTGTAACATGTGATACGCTGTGGTACTCAATGGTGGTAAAGGAATTGAAGTAGCCTTGTCAACGCCCTGACCTAAGAGAATCCTTTTTTATGTCTCTTTTTGGTTTGGTCAGGGTGTGATTTGGGGTGGGCAATTCTATGTTTTGTTTTTCTATGTTTTCTATTTCTTTGTGTTTTGGCCGGGTGTGTTCTCAATCGGAGCAACTGTCCTGTCGTTGTCTCTGATTGAGAACAATACTTAGTTAGCTCTTTTTTTCCACTGTCTTTGTGGAGTTGACTTTGTTTGATGGCAACTAGCCCTTAAGCTTCACGGTTTGTTTTTGTAGTGTTTATGTTTTGGTTCGGCGTAAGTTTTAAAAGAAAGAAATGTACGCTCACAACGCTGCAACCTTGGTCCTGTCATCTTTCAAACAGCCGTGACAAGCCTGGTCTAAACCAGTATGGCTCATACCTCCACATGTAGTAAATTAAAGTAGCCTTGGGTCAAAAGCCAGTATGGCTCATACCTCAATGTAGTAAATGAAGTAGCCTTGTCTAAGCCAGTATTGGCTATACCTCAATGTAGTAAAGGAATGAAGGGTCCTTGTCAAAGCCAGTATGGCTCATACCTCATGTAGTAAGGAATGAAGTGTCTTGTCAAAGCCAGTATGCTCATACCTCAATTAGTAAAGGAATGAAGTATCTGTCAAAGGCCAGTAATGGCTCAATACCTCAATGTAGTAAAGGAATCGAAGTATCCTTGTCTTAGCCAGTATTGGCTGCATACCTCAATGTAGTAAAAGGAATGAAGGTCCTTGTCAAAGCCAGTATGCTCTACCTCAAGTAGAAAGGAATGAAGTGTCCTGTCAAAAGCCAGTATGGCTCATACCTCAATGTAGTAAAGGAATGAAGTATCCTTGTCTTAGCCAGTATGGCTCATACCTCAATGTAGTAAAGGAATGAAGTAGCCTTGTCTAAGCCAGTATGGCTCCCATTTATTTAATGGATAGATTTAGAAGTCTCAAAACACCCTGATTGTGTAATGGAACTATGACAGGTAGAGCACCTAAGCTGAGATCTGGGTGTTTTGAATGTGAACCCAATGTAAATGTTTTAATACACAGAATGTGTTTTAAAACAGAATTGTAGGAACTCTGAAACAACCAAAGTGGTTTTTCAACTTGAATATTGATGTGAAACACTTTTTGTGGTTTCATGTGAAAGGCTGCATCAAAACTCAAAAACGGTGTTTCTCATAAAATCAATGGTTTAGTAATACAAATGGTTTATAGCCTAAATATTGATTGATGATAAGGGCCTATGGATAATTTTTTGGGGTGGCATTCCACCTCTTTTCTTTAATGCTTTACTTAGACAGGTTAGAAACAGGAGGGGCAGTAACATGGCACATTTTGCGCTCCAGAGTGGAGCGCTTGAGGCGTCACTACAGACCCGGGTTTGATCCCGGGCTGTGTCGCAGCCAGCCGTGACCGGGAGACCCATGAGGCGGCGCATAATTGGCCCAGCGTCGTCAGGGGAGGGTTTCGCCGGCCGGTATGTCCTTGTCCCATCGCGCTCTAGCGACTACTGTGGCGGGCCGGGCGCCTGCAAGCTGACCCGGTCGCCAGTTGGACGGTGTTTCCTCAGACACATTGGTGCGGCTGGCTTCCGGGTTAAGCAAGCAGTGTGGCTTGGCAGGGTCGTGTTTCGGAGGACTGATGGGTCTCGATCTTCGCCTCTCCCGAGTCTGTACAGGAGTTGCAGCGATGGGACAAGGCTGTAACTACCAATTGGGGAGAAAAAGGGGTAAAAAGTTAATAATAAATAAAAATACATGGTACATTTAGTTGAAATTTTAACCACTCGGCCACACTGTAAAAATTATTCTGGGCTGAACTGAAATTGAAACTAAAAAACTGCCAACATATATTTAATAAAAATGAATATAAGTAATGCAGAGCCTGTAATCTAGAGGTAACACACCTGGTTAAGACAGGTCACTCCTTCCCCACTGTAGACCAGGGTTCAATTCCCCACCCCAACCCTTCAATCTGTTTCTCCCAATTGTCTGTATCCCCTCTGTAATTTCAGAACTGTCTCAATAAAGTAAAAATACCCCCAAGTTTTTTCAAGGATTTGTTGATTTCATTTCACCAATGTAATGTAAATCCAATTTAATGAACAATTAATATACCTGGACTATTAACATTGATCCCCCCTTTGTTTTTACACTGCTCCTTGCTGTTTACTATCTATGCATAATCACTTAGAAATTACCTTGACTAACCTGTACCCCCGCACATTGACTCAGTAGCCCTACCTTAACCCCTGTATATAGCCCTTCTTACATCAACTGATATCTCAAAGTGCTGTACAGAAACCCAGCCTAAAACAGCAAGCAATGCAGGTGTAGAAGCACGGTGGCTAGGAAAAACTCCCTAGAAAGGCCAAAACCTAGGAAGAAACCTAGAGGAACCAGGCTATGAGGGGTGGCCAGTCCTCTTCTGGCTGTGCTGGGTGGAGATTATAACAGAACATGGCCAAGATGTTCAAATGTTCATAAATGACCAGCATGGTCAAATAATAATAATCACAGTAGTTGTCGAGGGTGCAGCAAGTCAGCACCTCAGGAGTAAATGTCAGTTGGCTTTTCATAGTGTGTTACTTTTAGATTGATTTGATTCATTTTACTTTAATTAGTAAATAACTCTATTTCTTAACTGCATTGTTGGTTAAGGGCTTGTAAGTAAGCATTTCACGGTAAGGACTACACCTGTTGTAACGCTCGTCGTTAGGTGGAAGAGAGGAGGACCAAAGCGCAGCGTGGTACATTTCCATATTTATTGGAAACACTTAACAACACGAACAAAAACAATAAACAGAAAATGAAACTAACGACGCTACAGACCTGAACATGTGAACATACAGACAACGAAGAACGCAATGAACAGGAACAATCACCCACAAACAAACAGTGAGAACAGCCTACCTAAATATGGTTCCCAATCAGAGGAAACGTAAAACACCTGCCCCTGATTGAGAACCATATCAGGCTAGTTGACAACCCTAAACCAAACATAGAAACACATAACATAGAATGCCCACCCAGCTCACGTCCTGACCAACTAAACAAGACTGAACAAAGGAAATAAGGTCAGGAACGTGACACCTGTTGTATTCGGCGCATGTGACAAATTTGATTTAATGTTACTCAAAATGTAATCATCTTTTATGAGGATAACCAAAGTGAGAGACAATATATTGATTGAACCCATTGGAAGTCTTTGGTTTTAATCACCTTTCATTTATCTTGAAGCGTGACTGTTTTTAGAGGATTGTGGGTAATTCAACATTTTTAGACTATGATTCTTTCACACAATGTTGTGTACATGTTTAAAGAAAGAAGACTGTATTTCTATATTGGTATTAAGCAGTTTGTTGTGCCGTGCAGTGTAATGTATCATGATGAACGGATATCGAAACCAACCAGACAATTTGACGTTCAGTGAGGACAGCACCCATTCCCACATTCATGAGTTTCAGAGGAAGAGGTAACTGCAGAGTCCTCGGTGCTTGCAGTTCAACCTCCAGTTACTGCTGGTGGTTTGAACACTGTGCTTGACAATGCGGGCCAAAATGGTATACAGTATCATGGTAAATGATCAAATACATGACACAATGTTAAACATTAAGACACCAGATAAAGGGATCTAGTTCTGCACTAGACAGAACTCGAAACACCAAAATAGTGTTAGTGCTCCCAGTCCCTGGCAAGGTGTTGCACAATATTTGATTTAGTGCTGTTACAACACACCATGTAATGTTTCAAAACATCTCAGGATGATGTGTTTAAATACTCCAGCAAAGATATGGTTTTGTCTCCTTCAAGTTGGTGGTAGCTCAGTTGCCACTAGTTTAGGTGTTACAATTCCCTTCATTTTAACAGTGTAGTCAACACCTCAGCACTCATTTTATTTACTAAACTGTCTTAAATCTTTTGTTTGTGTTACGTCCGTCGTTGAATGAGTGAGACCAAAGCGCAGCGTGGAAAGTGTTCATGATCATTTAATAATGAAACACCGTCAAAACAACAAAACAATATAAACAAACGTAAAGTTCTGCAGGGCTCTCAGCTACTGTGCAAAAACAACTTCCCACAAACTAGGGTGGAAAAACAGGCTGCCTAAGTATGATTCCCAATCAGAGACAACAATAGACAGCTGCCTCTGATGGGGAGCCATACCCGGCCAACAAAGAAATAGAAAACTAGAATGCCCACCCAAATCACACCCTGACCTAACCAAATAGAGAAATAAAAAGGCTCTCTAAGGTGACAGTTTGCCCCTATCTTGTCTGTTTACAGTTCAATTCGTATGTCTGTGGAAGGTTGGATAAGTTCTTTGAGGACCCGRTGAAGTTTGACCCAGAGAGGTTCCATCCAGACGCTGCCAAGTAAGTCACAAGATTAGTTTTTATTGTTTCTTTACAACATTTGAATTGATTAAGGCAGAACTGAACTCGAGAATCAACTTCTCTCGTTGAAAACGGCATATGTGACATCGATATTAGCCAGAAACATTTTTTCCAGTGCCAAAATTGACTAAAAAGTGCAAGTAGGTTCATTTAAGTCCGTATCGTCCAAAAAGGAGTTTTGTGAGATTTGTGTACAAGAGTTCATCATTACTTACATGTGTGTTGGGTTTTGATTTCAACATTTCCCACTAACACGAGATAAACAGCTGCGGTGATTGTGCTCCATCCAATGGTACGGCACAACACACAGACAGTGAGACAGACCTGCCCAGCAGCACAGCGGACCGGATTTTGTTTACATAAGACAACAAGTTATGCATTTTATACTGCACCAAACACCTTAGCTAGATGTAAAATTGCGCGACTAAAACCTTGTCGACAAAAATGCCCTAATTAATAACAGCTTTCTTGAGTTATCTTAGATTCTTTCTGACTATTTTGAGGATACACCCCCCTAATTTCTCTTAATGAGCAACAGAAAAACACATTTGGAATCTGTGCATTCAGTCACTCTTTAAGAGCTAACAGACATGTTGTGTTTGTTTCTGTCCTGAAGACCTTATTACTGCTACTACCCTTTCTCCCTGGGACCACGCTCATGTCTGGGACAGAGCTTCGCACAGGTGAGCAGACTGTCCATATGAAATACATTGAATCAACTTTATTTGGGAGTATTCTCTGCTGATCCTATTATCCATCCTAGTTAGATTACTCCTGGACTTCTGCCTCCAATTTAGACTTCTTTATAGTTGAGCACACCAGATTTGTCATCCTTTAAAGAGATCTGTTGTTCACAGATGGAGGCCAAGGTAGTGATGGCCAAGCTGCTCCAGAGGTTTGACGTCAGCCTGCTGCCTGGCCAGTCCTTTGACATCCTGGACACTGGGTCTTTGAGACCAAAGAGTGGAGTGGTGTGTAACATCAGACACAGAGGACAGACACCCACAGCCTGACCTGACTGGGGCCTGAACATGACTAGTACTTCTCTATAACTTACTTGTCTTATTCCTTACACTTCCTAGTGGAGCAAATTACCTCTTTCTTTCAATGAAGCACCTTATTCAAATATCTAGCAATTTTGAATAAATCGATTAATTATGTTTATTTTTTGTATCAATGGTGAAATAATATCTTAAATATAACGTTTCTATGTGATGAAGAGAGTTAKTAGGACAGACTTGACATAGGAGTGTTTGTTATTGTACTGATTCCTTGTTGCTTAATACACCCTTATCATGTTGTTACTATGCAGTATACCATTTATCACATCATATAAAGGTTACTATGCAGTATACCATTTATCACATAATATAAAGAGCTTTATAAAGTATATTAACTTTGATGAACTTCCTAACCAACATTACCACAGTGCCTCTGTTGGAGTGAATTTACTTTAATAAAATAATTGACCAAACATCACTGAGCTCCAGAAGGTTAGAATACTATTATCCACAAGGTGTCGCTGTGAACCTGCAGACAAACCAAGAACATTCATTCTCATGTTTTGTATCTTTCTTGTTTACATGCATTTTTATATTTATTTAACCTTTATTTAACTAGGCAAGTCAGTTAWAAACAAATTCTTACTTTCAATGATGACCTAGGAACAGTGGGTTAACTGCCTTGTTTAGYGGCAGAATGACAGATTTTTACCRTGTCAGATCAGGGATTCGATCTTGCAACCTTTCGGTTACTGGTCCAACGCTCTAACCACTAGGCTACCTGCTGCCCCATYTGATCTCATTTTAGACACCTGTTGACTGAATAGCAAGTGGAAGGGCTCTACTTAGATTTTTATGATGGGTGACATTGTGAAAAGTCAATCTCWAGTGTGATATTTATTTTTCTCTGTAGCCTCAGCTTTGATGTTTCTTTATTAATTAGTCCAAAGTTTGGAAATGGTGTATCCATTGTTGGAATTGGGTCAACATGCCAGTGCAAGGATGTGTAGACTAAAGCTAACATTTGCGAATAGCAATTAAGAGGGCTATGRCATTCAGTTGACTAAAAGCAAGAGAGTGCTTCATTGTGTTACTTTAATAACATGTTTATAGGCAACCAACAATGCAGTTTTAAGAAAATACCAAAGAAAAGTAAGAGATAAGAATAACAAATAATTAAAGAGCAGCGGTAAATAACAATAGCGGGCCAATGTGGGTGGGCAACGGTGTCGAGGTAATTGGGGTAATATGTACATGTAGGTAGAGTTATTAAAGTGACTATGCATAGATAATAGATCATGCAAGTAGTCTGGGTAGCCATTTGATTACCTGTTCAGGAGTATGGCTTGGGGGTAGAAGTTGTTTAGAAGCCTCTTGGACCRAGACTTGGCGCTCCGGTACCACTTGCGGTGCGGTAGCAGAGAGAACAGTCTATGACTACGGTTTCTGGTATCATCATGTTTATGACATGGTTATAGCAGATCATATAGAAATCATTGAAATAATCATGATGTAGTTTTCAGAATGAACCACTGACAATGTTGTTTTAGAAAAAAAATACAAAATAATAGCTAGTGGTCTATTTTCATAATTATTATGTTGAATTTCTATTCTTGTCTCAAATCACCTGGAACTGACCATTTCAATTGCAGATTGCTGTTTTTAAAACAGACCCATTTTATTAATTKTATTGATAATTCATGTATTTTCACCTCTCATAACGTGTGAAGTTCCTTCCTGGCCCATTCATTGCATGGAGTTGGCACGCTCTCCATCTCGCTAGCTGCCTGCGTCTTGATTGGCCGTCTTGACCGAGATTCTACTGTACCATTTCAAACCCGAGTCTGCACTACTCTACAGTCTGCGGAAGCGGGGGAGGACCGTGCAAATTCCCAACGAGCTCGGGGATTCAATCCGCTGCCAAGGCACTAACCAGTCACCACTTCGGGGAAAAAAGGCTTATCTTTGAAATAGGTCGAGCACTGTGTCTGTTGTAAAATTCGTTCGTTTCCGTTGTCTCGGAAAAGCAACATGCTGGTATAGTAAATATAGGGCTAATAGTTGTTTTTTTATTCCTTCCAAGCGCACATTTCTGTTGGATTTTTATCTGAATAATTATTTATTTTCGTGGATATTTTCGTTATTTTCTTCCACTGTGGAACGTGCGGAGCACGATGTGCACATGCGGTGGGATGCTCGTGGGTCTCCTGACAGTTCTCAGATGAGTGATGGAGATTTGATCAGTAAACATTCGCATGTTTTGTTTTTGCACAATATATACACAATTTATGAACGAATGAAAAAATACCAAGAAGCACTGCAAAGATTCGACAGTGATCTTTTTTTGAAAGAGTTGTGCGTGCAGTCTTCTGCATGGTTGCAATAGCCAACATTTCATTGCCATTTTAATTTGTTTAATTGAACTTTTCCATCCGAAGTGCCACTGTTTGCATCATTTCCTTGTCATGTATTCACATTTCAATACAATTCCGCAATTGAGACTCGGATAGTTTAGCCTAAATATCCAGCTTATTTCCGTACCGTTATTGGACCGAGGAGAGAGCACAGACGGAGACATGGCTAAAAACCCGTCCGAGGGACCCAATGAGCCAGATCTGAATCAGCTACCGGACGAAGAGCTGCTGCAATGGGGCAAGGAGCAGCTGGTCAACAGGCTAAGGAGAGTGGACAGCGAGAAGTTATACCTGATGATCGAGCACGGAAACATGATGAAAGACATTAACCGGAGGCTGCAGGTGCACCTGCACGAGATCCGCAACCTGAAGGAGATCAACCAGAAGCTCCAGGACGACAACAACGAGCTCCGCGAGCTCTGCTGCTTCCTGGACGACGACCGGCAGAAGGGCAAGAAGCTGTCCCGGGAGTGGCAGCGGTTTGGCCGGTACTCCGCGAACGCCATGTGGAAGGAGGTGGGCACCTACCAGCTAAAGCTCAAAGAACTCGAGGCCAAACAGGAGACAGTGGTGCGCGAGAACACGGACCTGAAGGAGATCATCTTCATGCTGGATGAGGAGAGGAACGGAGCCGGTTCCCGGAGCTCCATAGACTCTCAGTCCAGCCTCACCAACCTGAACGGCGGGACAGGGATAGTTCGGGACTTCGGGGATGGCAGTAGTACCTCCAGCACGGGGAGCGCAGGTAGCCCCGACCACCACCACAGCCACAACCACATGCACAAGCTGCCCGCAGAGAGGGAGGGCAAGCTGGGCAGCACCTTCCAGAGGAGGTCCATGGATGACCTGTCAGCGCCACACCATCACAGGAGCATCCCTAATGGACTCAATGGTAAGTTTGTACACCTGTAATACACCTGTAATATACACCTGCCATACACTTGTCATGGCCTACATCGGTCCACACATCTGTATGCACCTGTACACACCTGTCCATAGGCCATCTCATCTCAATGGTCCTTACCAGCCAGGCGTGAGCTGGGATGTTAAATGCATAGGAGAAGGGGGGATTGATCAGTATTGATATTTMTACTGCATTGTTGAGGGAGCTTGCAAGTAAGCATTTCACTGCACTGAATACCTGCTGTAAACTAAGTACTTTTTAAATGTTGAATTAGARGTTCCACCAGCAGTAGGGACTAAAGAAGCAGAGCCATCACTATTTGACTCTGAGACAGACTGACCATTCAGACAGACTGACCCTTCAGACAGACAGACCTACTTCATAACACAGAGACGTTGGACAGTGATGCTGCCCAGGCCTGAGTACCCCTCCCTCCTCCAGACGGATCCAGTCAAGACCCGCACAGCACTGGATCAACCTGCCATATGACAGTCTGACTGACTGTTTTTTTTCTCCCCGACAGACAGCCAGCACCATATGTGTTGGACTAAACTATTATTATTGTTGTGATTACCTCACTGTTGCTGTGTTTAAATCAGCTTCTCATCCTGAGATGAAGTCATGATTGGGATGCTTACTGTAACACAGGTAATGTACACACACACACACACACACACACACACACACACACACACACACACACACACACACACACACACACACACACACACACACACAGCCTAAGTAGCCTCTTCAGTGTCCTACCATCAGATTGATGTGTGGTGAATTAGGTCACTGAGTATCACGGCCCTGAAGGAAGAAGAGCAGACTATTTTAATCGCTTTTAGAAGGTCTCAGGCAAATTGATTTTGGATGAGTTCACTGATTATCACTGTTGTCTTTGGCTCTTGAGGAGCTCTCTCTCTCTCTCTCTCTCTCTCTCTCTCTTTCTCTCTCTTTCTCTCTCTCTCTCTCTCCTCTCTCTCTCTCTCTCTCTCTCTCTCTCTCTCTCTCTCTCTCTCTCTCTCTCTCTTTGTCTCTGGCCTGTTTAGGGTCTCTCTCTCAATTTCAATTCAATTCAGGAGACTTTATTGACATGATAAGTTAAATTAGTTACATTGTCAAAGTATACATATAAAAAAAATAGTGTGACCAACAGCAATAAGGCATCAATATCAATGAGAATATTAATCCGTTAAAGCAATAGCTGTAAGGCAGTAACATGACTGAGAAGCCCCATCACATGGTATGAAATCCAAAACAAAATGGGAAATATGATTGACATTACATTACATTTTCACTGGCTGTCCCTCAGGTTGTAGCAGGAGGACACATATTTGGCTGCAAAAACATTTACTCTTTTCACCCAATAAATATATTTTTTAAATTCTTCAGCTGTTATAGTTTCAAATTTTTTGTAATGAATTAAAATTTGGGGAAAGAAAGATTATCTTATGTCTGAGTATTTGTCACAGTGTAATAGGAAATGCAGCTCTGTCTCTACCTCTCCCCTGGAGCAGAGTGAGCACAACCTGTCCTCTCTGGGCAGCCAGGTTTGTCTGTGACGACCGGTTTCTATAGCCAGACTGTTCTCACTGAGTCTGTACCTAGTCGGTGTTTTCCTCAGTTTTCTATCAGTCACAGTGGTCAGATAATCTGCCACCATGTACTGTCTGTTTAGAGACAAATAGCATTGAAGTTTACTTAGATTTTTTGTGGTGTCTTTCCAATAGGTGATATATTTTTCTTTTTGCTTTGTGATGATTTGGTTGGGCCAGATTTTCTGAGTGCTGTCCTGAGGCTCTTTGTGGTTGGTTTGGTTAGTGAAGGGAGCTTCAAAACCAGCTGGCTGAGGGGACTGTTCTCTTGTTCCATCTCTTGACATTGTAGGGCTGTGTGATGAAATGTTTTGGGGTCCCTTGTTTTTAGATGGTTGTACAATTTGATGGCTCTTTTTTTCTATTCAAATWTGGAGGGGGTATTGGCCCAATTCTGATCTACATGAGTTTTTCTTTGCACTTGCAATACAGTCTTGCAAAACTCTGTATGCAGTATTTCGATTGGATGTTTGTCTCTCTCTCTCTCTCTCTCTCTCTCTCTCTCTGTGTCTCTGTGCCTCTGTACTCGCTCTCTTCCTCTCTCTGCTAAGGGTCTCTCTCTCTGCTAAGGGTCTCTCTCTCTGCTAAGGGTCTCTCTCTCTGCTAAGGGTCTCTGTCTCTATGCTAAGGGTCTCTCTCTCTGCTAAGGGTCTCTCTCTCTGCTAAGGGTCTCTCTCTCTGCTAAGGGTCTCTGTCTCTGCTAAGGGTCTCTCTCTCTGCTAAGGGTCTCTGTCTCTCTGCTTAGGGGACATTTGAAATGCATCAAGCGGACTAGAAATCAATGTCCCCGTCCTAAGACCTAAATACCCAGGCTTTAGCAGAGTGTTGGATGAAATACCATAATGAAATAGGATGCTAAGCCGAGTTTAATCTGCACATCACCACCATTACCCCACCCACGCTCACGTACGRACTCACTCACTCACTCACTCACTCACTCACTCACTCACTCACTCACTCACTCACTCACTCACTCACTCACTCACTCACTCACTCACTCACTCACTCACAAACACACCACAGTGATTTGTTCTTTAGGATAAATACAGTCTGTTTCTGGCTGTAGCATACAAACAGACAGGCCGCCTAAATCCAGCCTCTGATTCGTTTGTTTTAGGAACGCTACACGGGTGCACTTCCTCAAGGAAATATCCTTCTATGTTCAGATTCCACAGCTGGTGTCTTTTGAGATTCCAGGAATTCTAGAATCTTAAAACCCTGAAGGTAGATATACCGTATCCTAGCAGCATGTTAGCAAGCGGAGCTGTTTTTAATCTGCACACAAACACATTTTTTGGCCATGTTTGTGCATCATTYCGTAACAGCAATATTGTGTGTGCTTGTCTGCCTGTGGCGGAATGGGGCTGGGCAGGGCTCACCTCTCTAGCCTCTCTAAGCTGATGTTATGCTAAGTGATGTTCTTGCGAAGCCCCTGAACCAAWCCGTCCGTCTATGCCCTGGGCTGACACTGTACTGTACAACCCTATGCTCATCACTGTCAGACAATCTGGATCTCCATAGCTTGTCTCCATGACTGGCATGGACTGTGTGTCAACACAAGACTCACTGTAGGGAATGATTACTCTATCTGTACATGCAAAAATATGTATATATATTTTTMATTAAATCTGACATCTTTTTGATGGGGACATTCTCTCCACTATCCCAGCTCTCTCCTCACTCGGTCAGTGTCAGTCAGAGTCAGTCAGTCTGACTGACTCAGTCAACCAGTCAGTCAGTCAGAGCCAAGCTGATGGATGAGGAGAGGAGGGGATGTGTAGATCTGTTGTTTGAAGTCCAAGGGGAACAGTTGTTAGTTGCTGACTGGATGCTGAGTTCTGTYGCTTCAGTCAGGGCATCCAGATGCCAAGGAAGCCTTGGGGACTTTAGCAGACAAACATTAAAACTGTTACCGAGGTGCTAAATGAGAGACCACTGTGCCAGAGTGGGAGGATGGGCAGATGGATGGAAGAAGGGGAGGAGTGGGAATTCTAGAGCTGGCATCCTCTTAAAGAATGAATCCAACCAACAACTACAGAATACTATTGTTCTGCCTGGTCTCCACTCAAAAAGATCCCCCACATAGCCCTCGCCACATTTCTGGCTCCTCTACCCCTTAATAAGAAAGAGGAGGGAGAGAGAGCAAGCAAGGGGCGCGAGACAGGCAAGCAAACAAAAGGCCTTCAAAGAGGCTTGGGAGCGGGGGGGTGGGGGGGGGGGGGTGGGGGGTGGGGGTAGGGAGGGGGGGGGGTGTGGGGGGGGGGAAGGGGGGGGTAGGGGGGGGGGGGGGGGGGGGGGGGGGGGGGTGTCAGTGTAATTGCATTTTTGAGTGAGTTTGAGTCTGGTGACACTCCCTCTCTCCTCTTGGGGATAACTAGCTCTATACACACACATCTAAAGTTGAGCTTTCTTAACCTGGAGAGATGGAGGTTAGCCTACAAGTATTGAAACACCAATGGATGCTTTACATGCAACTTCTTTTTCCAGACTTCTGTTTGCTGGGATGGGTTATTAAAGATCTTTGATGGAATGGGTTGTAAATGATGTGATGGGTTATTACAGATCTTTGATGGGATGGGTTATTAAAGATCTTTGATGGGATGGGTTGTAAATGATGGGATGGGTTATTAAAGATCTTTGATGAATGGTTATTAAAGATCTTGTGATGGGAATGGGTTGTAATGATGTGGATGGTTATTAGATCTGTTTGATGGGATGGGTATTTACAAGATCTTTGATGGAATGTGTTATTAGTCTTTCCTGGGATGGGTTGTAAATTATGGGATGGGTTATTAAAGGTCTTTGATGGGATGGGTTATTAAAGATCTTTGATGGAATGGGTTATTAAAGATCTTTGATGGGTTGAAGCCTGAACTAAAACTATGCCTGAAACTATACTGCCTGTACATTGCGTGTGCCTATGTATACAACCGTGCGTGACTTTTGTTTTATGTCCAGGAGTCAGTGCCTGCATTAGGCTAACCTTCCATCCATATAGGCTACATGCTGATTTCAGCGTGTGCTGGCTAGGTTCGGTGATGACACCGAGCATTGAGTGGAGCCTGAACAGAAACTATGTAGCCTATATGGATGTTATATTGCGTGGCTCTGTGTGTATAGTACAGCAGTCACTTGTGTTCTGTTTCCAGGAGCCACTGTCTGCATTCACTTATATCATTGGTGGTCTGGAATCTGGAATGGGATTCCACCCAAGGCTCTGAAATATGATGCAGTTGAGTTGCACATGTACAGTAAGACTTGCAGTGCATTGTGGTGACTTGACTTTGTGTGTGTGTGCGTGTCTGTGTGCGTACGTGTGTGTGTGTGTGTGTGTGTCTACAGTTCTGTGCTGAGGTCTGGTTTGTATTTTTGTAAGGCTC
Source organism: Salvelinus sp. IW2-2015 (assembly GCF_002910315.2). Taxonomy (NCBI): domain Eukaryota; kingdom Metazoa; phylum Chordata; class Actinopteri; order Salmoniformes; family Salmonidae; genus Salvelinus; species Salvelinus sp. IW2-2015. The sequence continues at coordinate 462,654 of NC_036868.1, read as the reverse complement.
CAGACCTGATGAGACCAATACATTTCTCTAAACCTGTCTGTCTCTGTGTCTTAGTGCTGCTGGGTTGAAATAGCACAGATATGCAAATACGGATGGTCCCTTCACAGGCCACGCCTCCTGACTAGGACTGGGCGAAATGGACAAAATATCATATCATGATATTTGTCACATATTTGATGGTATTTAACAGTATTTGATGTTTCTGAATAATACATGTTCTAAGTAGGCTTTCTGGGTGGTTCATGACCCTAGGGTGTCAACATAAATTATGAGTGATTTCAAAGGGACTTTCTTCATTTACACTGTTCAATCTGACTACGTGACTATGTGCGTATCACATTTAACAAACCAAACATTGAAATACCGCTATAGAAGGTAAAGTAAAAACTCCGGTCTGTGCATCAATACCGGTATATAGTAAAATAAAGTATACCGCCCAGCCCTATTCCTGACCCTACAAAGACCTCTCTCACTCTCTCTCTGTCTCACTCTCTGTCTCACTCTCTGTCTCTCTCTCTCTCTCTCTCTCTCTCTCTCTCTCTCTCTCTCTCTCTCTCTTTTAATTTAATTTAATTTGCTTTATTGGCATGACGTAACAATGTACATATTGCCAAGCTCATGTTTACAATATGAAAATAATAGGAATCAAATCTCTCTCTCTCTCTCTCAATTCAATTTCAATTTAAGGGCCTTATTGGCATGGGAAACATATGTTAACATTGCCAAAGCAAGTTAAGTAGATAATAAACAAAAAGTGAAATAAAGAATAACAATTAACAGTAAACATTACACWRACAGAAGTTCCACAAGAATAAAGACATGTCAAATGTCATATTATGTCTATATACACTGTTGTAACGATGTGCAAATAGTTAAAGTACAAAAGGGAAAATACATTTATGTACATATCGGTTGTATTTACAATGGTGTTTGTTCTTCACTGGTTGACCTTTTCTTGTGGCAACAGGTCACAAATCTTGCTGCTGTGATGTCACAAATATGTGTCTCTAATATGGTCATACATTTGGCAGGAGGTTAGGAAGTGCAAGCTCAGTTTACACCTCATTTTGTGGGCAGTGTTCACATAGCCTGTCTTCTCTTGAGAGCCATGTCTGCCTACGGCGGCCTTTCTCAATAGCACGGCTATGCTCACTGAGTCTGTACGTAGTCAAAGCTTTCCTTAAGTTTGGGTCAGTCACAGTGGTCATGTATTCTGCCACTGTGTAGTCTCTGTTTAGAGCCAAATAGCATTTTAGTTTGCTCAGTTTTTTTGTTAATTCTTTCCATTGTGTCAAGTAATTATCTTTTTGTTTTCTCATGATTTGGTTGGGTCTAATTGTGTTGCTGTCCTGGGGCTCTTCTGCAGGTTTATTTCTATGTAGGTGATGGCTTTGTTATGGAAGGTTTGGGAATCTTCCTTTTAGGTGGTTGTAGAATTTAACAGATATTTTCTGGATTTGGATAGTTAGCGGGTATTGGCATAATTCTGCTCTGCATGCATTATTTGGTGTTTTATGTTGTACACTGAAGATTTTTTTGCAGAATTCGGCATGCAGTCTCAATTTGGTGTTTGTCCCATTTTGTGAAGTCTTGGTTTGTGAGCAGACCCCAGACCTCACAACCATAAAAGGCAATGGGTTCTATAACTGATTTAAGTATTTTTTGCCAGATCCTAATGGGTATGTCGAAATGTATGTTCCTTTTGATGGCATAGAAGGCCCTTCTTGCCTTGTTTCTCAGCTCGTTCACAGCTTTGTGGAAGTTACCTGTGTCACTGATGTTTAGGCCGAGGTATGTATTGTTTTTTGTGTTCTCTAGGGAAATGGTGTCTAGATGGAATTTGTATTTGTGGTCCTGGCAACTGGACCTTTTTTGGAACACCATTATTTTTGTCTTACTGAGATTTACTGTCAGGGCCCAGGTCTGGCAGAATCTGTGCTGAAGATCTAGGTGCTGCTGTAGGCCCTCCTTGGTTGGGGGGACAGGAAGACATCAGAATATCAGCAAACAGTATAGACTCTCCCTTCCCTCCCTCCCCCTCCCTCCCCTCCCTCCCTCCCTCCTCCCTCCCTCCCTCCTCCTCCCTCCTCCCTCCCTCCCTCCCCTCCCCTCCTCCCTCCCTCATTACATTGCTGCCTGTACATGAGAGTCAGTGTAGTTTGTAAATTAGTCATAGTTACCTGGGAATCCACCTCACGCTCAACCAAGCTGCTAAGAAAGCAAACTTTCTCACACAAAGTATAGGCCTAAGTGCAAATTTTGGTGCACTTTATCTAATATGCAGAAGTCTGATTTCCATTTAAGTAAATAAGACAGTGCAAGATATATTCTCGAGTATAGCAGTCTAAATCACATCACTGTTGTTGATGGTATAATTGGGGCCGTTATTAATGAGGATTAGACAGTCATAAACCAGTTTTAAAGTGTTGAATTAGTAAACAGTTCTAGGCCAGCTGTGGGAGGGTTAGTCTATTAGTTATATATGCTAATTAGAGACAGACCCGCCCTGCTCTGGTCCCAGCAGCAGATGACCCCTCAAGGGTTAATCCAACTCACAGGCTGTGTTTGGTTTTAGTGTGTGTGTGTGTGTGAGTGTTTGTGCATGTTTGTGTGTGTGTGTGTGAGTGAGTGAGTGAGTGAGTGAGTGTTTGAGTGAGTGAGTGTGTATGTGTGTCAGTTTTTAGGGAATGCAGCACCGGAATTAAACTCTGTTGAGAGTTAAAGGCCATGATTTAGAACAGTGGGCCACAGACATTGATAAATGATCCGTCTTCTGTATCCATTATGTCTTTCAGGAGTTAGCGCTGGTTACCATGGTGTTATTCAGTTAGGAACTGGGTTCTCCAGAGAATGACAATGCTGTGAAAAAGTGTTTTTGATTTTGTAACTAGACCTAGGCTATCTTTCTGTTTCTTAATAATATGGTGAAGATAAACCATTTTGACGTTTCATTAAGTTAATTTTAATGTTATTTTTAGAGGAACACTAACTCTTTGAGTAATAATTTAGTCGCACCATAAAACTCAAGCTCTTGGACTAAATTAGATTCAAATTAGACTCTGTCTCTCTCACGCAGAGAAACACCATAAAATAGAATGGCTTTTTAAACTGTGACTTTTAACACCTACACACATAATTGCTTTAATTGCGTCATTACTGGGCCCGGTGTGTGTGTGTGAACGTGTTTGTGTGTTCGACCTCTTTTCTGTCTGATTTTATCACCGGGTCATCATTCAGGCTGGAATCTCTCTCCTCCCCTTTCTCTCTCTATCTCTCTGGTGGGCAGAGAATATCACGGAGCACCCTAATCTGAATGGTGATAAAGGCTAGATTCAGTAGAACCAGCCTTCCTAGTTTATCAAATCAAATCACATTTTATTTGACACACGCACTGAATACAACAGGTGTAGTAGACCTTATTGTGAAATGCTTACTTGCAAGCCCTTAACCAACAATGCAGAGTTTTAAAAAATTAAATAAAACTGAAGTAAACAAAAGTAACACAATAAAATAACAGTAACAAGTCTATATGCAGGGGGTACCGGTACAGAGTCAATGTGCGGGTGCACAGGTTAGTTGAGGTTAGTCGAGGTTGGTTGAGGTTAGTTGAGGTAATTGAGGTAATATGTACATGTAGATAAAGGTGAAGTGACTATGCATGGATAGTAAACAGAGTAGCAGCAGCGTAAAAATGGGGTCAATGCAAATAGTCCGGTGGCCATTTGATTAACTGGTTAGCAGTCTTATGTCTTGGGGGTAGAAGCTGTTAAGGAGCCTTTTGGACCTAGACTTGGCGCTCCGGTACCGTTTGCCATGCGATAGCAGAGAGAACAGTCTATGACTTGGGTGACTGGAGTCTTTGACAATTTTTTGGGGCTTCCTCTGACACCGCCGGGTATAGATGTCCTGGATGGCAGGAAGCTTGGCCCCAGTGATGTAGTGGGCCGTAAGCACTACCCTCAGATGACGAGCAGTTGCCATACCAAGCGGTGATGCAACCAATCAGGATGCTCTCGATGGTGCAGCTGTAGAACTTTTTGCGGATCTGAGGACCCATGCCAAATCTTTTCAGTCTCCTGAGGGGAAGTAGGCATTGTCGAGGGAAAGGGCAGTGTGGAGTGTAATATAAATTGCATCATCTGTGGATCTGTTGGGGTGGTATGTGATTTGTAGTTGGTCTAGGGTTTCTGGTATGATGGTGTCGATGTGAGCCATGACCAGCTTTTCAAAGTACTTCATGGGTACAGGCGTGAGTGCTACAGGGCGGTAGTCATTTTGGCAGATTACCTTGGCGTTCTTGGGCACAAGGACTATGGTGGTCTGCTTGAAACATGTACATTTGAAGTTGGACGTTTACATACACCTTAGCCAAATACATTTAAACTCAGTTTTTCACAATTCCTGACATTTAATCAGAGTAAAGATTCCCTGTCTTAGGTCAGTTAGGATCACCACTTTATATTAAGAATGTGAAATGTCAGAATAATAGTAGAGAGAATGATTTATTTCAGATTTGATTTCTTTCATCACATTCACAGTGGGGTCGAAGTTCAATACACTAAATTATTGTTTGTTAGCATTGCCTTAAATTGTTTAACTTGGGTCAACAGGTAGCTTCCACAAGCATTCCCACAATAAGTGCGGTGAATTTTGGCCCTTCTCCTGACAGAGATGGTGTAACTGAGGTCAGGTTTGTAGGCCTCCTTGCTCGCACACACTTTTTTCGTTCTCGCCCACAGAATTTCTATGGATGAGGTCAGGCTTTGTGCGGCCACTCCAAACCTTGACTTTGGTTTCCTGAAGCCATTTTTGACACACCCTTTTGGAGTTTGCTTGGTGTCATTGTCATTCTGAGAAGATCCATTTGCGACCAAGCTTTAACTTCCGACTGATGGTCTTTGAGATGTATGCTTCAATATATCCACATAATTTTCCTACCTCATGATGCCATCTATTTTGTGAAGTGCACCAGTCCCTCCTGCAGCAAGCACCCCACAACATGATGCTGCCACCCCATGCGCTTCACAGTTGGGATGGTGTTCTTCGCTTGCAAGCCTCCCCCTTTTTCTTCCAAACAATAACGCTGGTCTTATGGCCAAACAGTCATCAGACCAGAGGACATTTCTCCAAAAAGTACGATATTTGTCCCCATGTGCAGTTGCAAACCGTAGTCTGGCTTTTTTATGTCGGTTTTGGAGCAGTGGCTTCTTCCTTGCTGAGTGGCCTTTCAGGTTATGTCGATATGGGACTCGTTTTACTGTGGATATAGACACATTTGTACCTGTGTCCTCTAGCATCTTCACAGGGTCCTTTGCTGTTGTTCTGGGATTGATTTGCACTTTTCGTACCAAAGTACGTTCATCTCTAGGAGACAGAACACGTCTCCTTCCTGAGCGGTATGATGGCTACGTGGTCCCAGGGTGTTTATACTTGCGTACTATTGTTTGTACAGATGAACGTGGTACCTTCAGGCGTTTGATATCAGATATCAGGAGGATAGAATTATGGTTAGATTTGCCAAATGGAGGGCGAGGGAGAACTTTGTGCGTGTCTCTGTGTGTTGAGTAAAGGTGGTCTCATGTTTTTTTCCCCTCTGGTTGCACATGTGACATGCTCGTAGAAATGAGGTAAATCTGATTCAATGTCTCCTGCATTAAAGTCCCCGGCCACTAGGAGCGCCGCTTCTGGATGAGCATTCTCTTGTTTTCTTATGGCCTTATACAGCTCATTTAGTGTGGTCTTAGCGCCTGCAACGGTTTGTGGTGGTAAATAGACGGCTARGAAAAATATAGATTACTTCCTTAATACTAGAGATCGCGCAGCATCTGTTATTGACAAATAGACACAGACCACCGCTCGTCTTACCGAAGGTTGCTGATTTCTCTTGCCGATGCACGGAAAACCCAGCAAACTTGATATTATCCATGTCATCGTTCAGCCATAACTCGGTGAAACATAAGATATTATAGTTTTTGATGTCCCGTTGGTGATTGCACGTTCGCCAGTAGGACGGATGGTAAAGGCGGATTATCCACTCGACGACGAATTCTCATGAAGCACCCGGATCTGCGCCCCCTGTATCGGCGTTTCCTCTTCATGCGAGTGATGTGGATTTGGGCCTGGTCCGGGAGGAGACGTAAATCTTTCGCCTCCGATTCATTAAAGAAAAAATATTTGTCCAGTCCGAGGTGAGTAATCGCCGTTCTGATGTACAGAAGCTCTTTTCGGTCATAAGAAACAGTAGCAGCAACATTTACAAAATAATTTACCAAAAAAGTTACAACGCCCTCGAAACGGCAGCCATCCCCTCCGGCACCAGTCTCAAGGTGTCCTCCTGTCTGTCTGTCTGTCTGTCTGTCTGTCTGTCTGTCTGTCTGTCTGTCTGTCTGTCTGTCTGTCTGTCTGTCTGTCTGTCTGTCTGTCTGTCTGTCCGTCTCGGGCTCCCGAGTGGTGCAGTGGTCTAAGGCACTGCATCTCAGTGCTAGAAGTGTCATTACAGACTCCTTGGTTCAAATCCAGGCTGTATCACAACTGGCTGTGATTGGGAGTCCCATAGGGCGGCACACAATTGGCCCAGCATCGTCCGGGTTTGGCCGGTGTAGGCCGTCATTGTAAATAAGAATTTGTTCTTAACTGACGTGCCTAGTTATATATATATATATATATATATTAAATTCTGTCACTCTGTATTCACCACAGGACATGAGTCAGCATCTCACATTCACCTGTCTCACCTATTGCTTCTAGCTCCCCTCCACAGTCATTCAGTCTGTATTAGTTGAACTGTGTTGGTGTGTAATGCCACACCTTGAGAAGGTGAGGCTATTCACTCACCTGGCTCAGCTGTGTGGCAACTTTCCTGTGAGCCTAGCCTACCTGAATGGGCTTCTCTCCAGTTAAAAAAAGTCATTAAGTCAGCAAAGACAAGTGGCAGTGATTCATTGAGAAGCAGAGAGTCTATAGAGACACTCAGTCTGTGTACATGTTCTGTTGAACAAATAGGCCTGAAGGAAAGAGAACGGAGATGGAGTAACTAAATATGTTAAAAGCACTGCTCAAGTATTCATGGTTTATTACAACACTACAAATTCTGGTTAACTTTTTTTTTTTTTTTAAGCTGCCTATTTAGTTTTCAATTTCCCCATTAGACTATTACTACTATGCTTATAAGATAAACATTTGTAAGATATCAAACATCACCAGTCGAACAAAACATTGAGTTTCATTGTGTACTTTTTTCATATGGATTTCACAGCAGTGTTGTTTTCCATTCTGCTCTCTGTCATCTAGTCATCTAGTTCTGACTGGTTGGGGCAGAAACAGAAACAGACAGGATGTTTCTACTGCTCGTATCCTGTTTATCCAGCCTTAGACACATTATTCTGCCTTCAGACTTCAGTATTCTTAGACTCTGCTAAATATGTGTATGTGACCAATACAATTTGATTTGTTTTTCAGTGGTCCATTTGTCATGGTAATGTGTACTGCCTCACCTCAAGGCTGGTACAGTACACTACATCACTGACTAGTCTCGCCTCACTCAAGGCTGGTACAGTACACTCACAGTACTGACTAGTCTCGCCTCACCTCAAGGCTGGTAAGTACACTACATCACTGACTAGTCCTCGCCTCACCTCAAGGCTGGAACAGTACACTACATCACTGACTAGTTCCTCGCCTCACTCAAGGCTGGTACAGTACACACAGTACTGACTAGTCCTGCCTCACCTCAAGGCTTGACGTACATACATCACTGATAGTCCGCCTCACCTCAAGCTGGTACAGTACACTACATCCTGACTAGTCTCGCCTCACCTCAAGGCTGGTACATGTACACTACAGTATGACTAGTCCTCGCCCCACCTCAAGGCTGTACAGTACACTACATCACTGACTAGTCCTCACCCACCTCAAGGTGTACAGTACACTACATCACTGACTAGTCCTCGCGCTCACCTCAATGCTGTAAGTAATACAGCTCATCCTGACTAGGCTCGCTCACCTCAAGGCTGTACAGTACACTACATCACTGGACTAGTCCTCGCCTCACCTCAATCGCTGTACGTACAGTACAGTACTGACTAGTCCTCGCCTCACCTCAAGGCTGTACAGTACACTACAGTACTGACTAGTCGCTCCGCCCCAACAGCTCACCTCAAGGCTTTGTACAGTACACTACATCACTGACTAGTCCTCGCCTCACCTCAAGGCTTGTACAGTACACTACATCATGACTAGTCCTCACCTCACCTCAATGCTGTACAGTACACTACAGTACTGACTAGGCCTAGCCTCACCTCAAGGCTGGTAATGTACTCAGATACTAGTCTCACAGCTGGTACAGTACCTACAGTCTACAGTCCTCGCCTACTCAAGGCTGGTACAGTACACTACAGTACTGACTAGTCCTCGCCTTCTCAAGGCTGGTACAGTAACTACAGTACTGACTAGTCCTCCCTCACCTCAAGCTGTACAGTAACTACAAGTACTGACTAGTCTCACCTCACCTCAATGCTGGTACAGTACACTACAATCACTGACTACGTCCTGCCTCACTCAATGCTGTACAAGTACACTACATCACTGACTATAGTCCTCGCCTCACCTCCATGCTGATACAGTACACTACATCACTGACTAGGCCTAGCTCACTCAAGGCTGGTACAGTACCTACAGTACTGACTAGTCCTCGCCTCACCTCAAGGCTGGTACAGTACAACTAATCACTGACTAGCCTCACCTCAAGGCTGGTACAGTACACTACATCACTGACTAGTCCTCGCCTCACTCAAGGCTGGTACAGTACACTACTCACTGACTAGCCTCACCTCAAGCTGGTACAGTACACTACATCACTGACTAGCCTCGCCTCACCTCAGAGGCTGGTACAGTAACACTACAGTACTGACTCAGTCCTCGCCTCACCTCAAGGCTGGTTACAGTAACTACAGTACTGACTAGTCCTCACCTCAAGGCTGAGTACAGCTACAACATCACTGACTAGTCCTCACCTCACCTCAATGCTGGTACAGTACACTACAATCACTGACTAGTCCTCGCCTCACCTCAATGCTGGTACAGTACACTACATCACTGACTAGTCCTCGCCTCACCTCAATGCTGTACAGTACACTACATCACTGACTAGTCCTCACCTCACCTCATGCTGGTACAGTACACACATCACTGACTAGTCCCGCTCACTCAAGCTGGTACAGTAACATACAGTACTGACTAGTCCTCGCCTCACCTCAAGGCTGGTACAGTACACTACAGTAGACTAGTCCTCGTCCCACCTCAAGGCTTGTACAGTACATCTACAGTACTGACTAGTCCTCGTCCACCTCAAGGCTTGTACAGTCACTACAGTACTGACTAGGCGGTCCTGTTTATATGCGAGATAAGAGCCACAGGGAGCCATAGAAGATGAAGACACAGATCAACGGAGGAACCTCTCAGCTGGTATTGTAGAAAACACACAACTCTGTCTGTCAGGATGTCACACAGGTTGCATTCCTGGACAAACAATGTGGAATGTGGGTTCTCATCAACCACCCAACCCATCACCCCCGCCTCATACACACTCACCCATAACCACCCACCATAACCACCCAGCACATCACCACCACCCAAAACATTCCAGCCCATAACCATCCAGCCCATAAACCACCCATCCCAAAACCACACAACCATCAACCACGCCAGCCCATCAACCGCCATCCATCAACCACCCATTACTCCCATGCAACACCACAGTCCAAAAACATCCCAGATCATAAACCCCAGTCATCAACACCCACCCCATCAACCACCCAGTCCATAAACCACCCAGTCTATCACCAACCAGCCCATTAAACCCCCAGTCATCACCACGCCAGCCCATCAATCACCTCAGTTCCATCAACCACCCAGTCCATTCAAACCACCAGTCATCAACCACCCCCCACCATCAACCACCAGTCCATCAACCCCACCCACCACAACCGCATCAACCACCCAGTCATCAACACTCCAGCCCCATACAACCACCGCACCAAAACCACCCGCCTACACCCAATCACCACAGCTCGATCAACCACCCAGCCATACACACACACCAGTCATAAACCACCCAGTCTATCAACCACACAGCCATAAACCACCCAGTCTATCAACCACCCGAGCCCATCAACACCCACCCATAAACCACAGTCCATAAACCACCCAGTCATAAACCACCCAGTCCATCACACCAGCCATAAACCACACCCGCCCATTAATCCACCCAGCCCATCCACACCAGCCATAAACCATGCCAGCCATAAACCATCTCCAGCCCATAAACAACCACCATCCATCAACACACCACCCATCAACGCCCCACCTAAACAGCCCATAAACACCCAGCCCATACAACACCCAGCCCATCAACCACCCACGCCCATAAACATCCAGCCCATAAACCATCCAGCCCATAACCCCATCCAGCCATAAACCACCCATCCATAAACCACAGCATAAACCACAGCCCCATCAAACCACCCTCAACCCATCAACCACCCAGCCATAAACCACCATCATAAACCACCCATCAACAACCACCTAGTCCATAAACCAACCAGTCATCAACCACCACCATCACCACCAGTCCATAAACCACCGCAGTCTATCACCGCCAGCCATAAACCACCACGTCATCAACCACCCAGCCATCAACACCCAGTCCATCAACCACACCCCATCAAACCACCCAGTCCATCAACCACCCCCATCAACCAACCCAGTCCATCAACCACCAGTCCATACAACCCCACCCATCAACACACCCAGTCATAAACCCCCGCCTAAACCACCCATGCTCATCAACCACCCAGCCATAAACCACACCAGTCTATAAACCACCCAGTCTATCAACCACCCAGCCCAATAACCACCCAGTCTATCAACCACCCAGCCCATCAACCACCCACCCATAAACACAGTCCATAAACACCCAGTTTTATCAACCCAGCCCATAAACCACCGCCCAATAACACACCCAGCCCATAAACCACCCAGCCATCAACCACCGCATGCCATAAACTACCAGCCATAAACCTGCCATATAACCACGCCATCCCATAACCACCCAGCCCATCCACAACCAGCCATAAACCACCCACAGCCCATAACCACCAGCCATAACCACCCAGCCATCAACCACCCCAGCCATAAACCACATCCCATCACCACCAGCCCATAAACACTAGATACACCACCCAGCCATCAACCACCGCAGCATAAACCACCCAGCCATAAACCACCCAGCCATAAACACCCAGCCATCAAGCCACCAGCCCATAACCATCCCAGCCATAAACCATCCAGCCATAAACCACCCATCCATAACCACCCATCTCACAACCACCAGCCCTAAACCACCCAGCCCATAAACCACACCCATCAACCACCAGCCCATAACCACCCATCATAAACCACCCATCCCATCAACCCCCCACCATAACCACCCATCCCATCAACCACACAGCCCATCAACCACCCTCCCAAACCACCCAGCCATAAACACCGAGATAACACCCTCCATACATTCCACCCATAAACCACCATCCATGCACCCACATCAACACCCAGCCATAACCACCAGGCCATAAACCACCCAACCATCAACCACCCAGCCCTAAACCACCATCCATAACACCCATCCCATCAACACGCAGCCCATAAACCACTCCAGCCATAAACCACCCATCCCATCAACAACCTAGCCATCAACCACCAGCCCATCAACCACAGTCCATAAACCACCCAGCCCATCACCACCCAGCCCATTCACCACCCAGCCCCTAAACACCATGCGCATAAACCATCAGCCCATAAACCACCCATACCATAAACCACCCCATACCCACTCAACCATCCCTCAGCCCATAAACCACCGCACCATAAACCACCCAACCCATCAACCAACCCAGCCAACACCCTCCATAACCACCCATCCCAAACCACCCACCCATAACACCCATCCAAAACCACCCAGCCATATCACCACCCAGCCCGATAAACCACCAGCCCATAAACCACCCAGCCCATCAACCACCCAGCCCATAACCATCCAGCCCTAAAACACCCATCCCATCAACCACCCAGCCATAACCACCCAACCACAACCACCAGCCCATAAACCACCCATCCCATAAACCACCCATCCATCAACCACCCAGCCCATAAACCACCCATCCATCAACCACCGCCTACCTAGCCATCAACCACCCAGCCCATCAACCACCCAGCCCATAAACCACCCAGTCCATAACCACCCAGCCCATCAACCACCCAGCCCATCAACCACCCAGCCCATCACCACCCAGCCATAAACACCAGCCATCAACCACCCAGCCCATAAACCACAGCCCATAAACCACCAGCCCATAACCACCCCAGCACATAAACCACCCAGCCCATAAACCACCCAGCCCATCAAACCACCTCAGCCATCACCACCAGCCCATAAACCACCCAGCCATAAAACCACCCAGTCCATAAACCACCCAGCCATCAACCACCAGCCCTAACCACCCAGCCATCAACCATCCAGCCCTAAACCACCCAGCACATAAAACCACCCAGCCCATCAACCACCAGCCATCAACCACCAGCCCATTCACCCACCACCCATAAAACCACCCAGCCCATAAACCATAGCCAGTGAGGAGTAGAGTAATTATACTAGTCCAGATGACAGACTACTGAATGTATTGATAT
>NC_036868.1:444081-449428 GCF_002910315.2 Salvelinus sp. IW2-2015 | reverse complement strand
ACCCAGCATAAACCACCAGCCCATAAAACACCAGCCCCATAAAACCACCATCCCATCTAACCACCCAGCCATAACATCCAGCCATAAACACCAGCCCATAAACCACCCAGCCCATAACCACCCAGCCATACACCACCCACAGCCCATCAACCACCCATCCATACACCAGCAACCACCCAGCCCATAAACCACCTAGCCCATAACCACCCAGCCATCAACCCACCCAGCCCACTAAACCCACCCCAGCCCATCAAACCACCCAGCCCATAACCAGCCAAACCCCAGCCCATTCACAAACCACCCAGCGCCATAAACCATCCAGCCCATAACCATCCCAGCCCATAAACCACCCATCCCATAAACCACCCATCTCACAACACCAGCCCATAAACCACCCAGCCATAAACCACCCACCATCAACCACCCAGCCCATAACCACCCATCCATAACCACCATCCCATCAACCACCCAGCCCATTAACCACCCATCCCATCCAACCACACAGCCATCAACCACCCATCCATAAACCACCCAGCCCCATAAACCACCGCACCCATCAACCACCCAGCCATAAAACATCCATCCCTAAACCCACCCTCCCATAAACCACCCATCCCATCACCACCCAGCCCATAAACCACCAGCCCATTAACCACCCAACCATCAACCACCCAGCCCTAAAACCACCATCCCATAAACCACCCATCCCATCAACACCGCAGCCCATAAACCACCAGCCCATAAACCACCCAGCCCATCAACAACCTAGCCATCAACCACCAGCCCATCAAACCCAGTCCATAAACCACCCAGCCCATCACCACCCAGCCCATTCAACCACCCAGCGCCATAAACCATCCAGCGCATAAACCATCAGCCATAAACCACGCCATCCCACATAAAACCACCCATCCCATCAACCACCCAGCCCATAAAACCCACCCAGCCCATAAACCACCCAACCCATCAACCACCCAGCCCATAAAACCACCCATCCCATAAACCACCCTCCCATCAACCACCAGCCCATAAACCACCCATCCCATCAACCACCCAGCCCATCAACCACCCAGCCATAAACCACCAACCCATCAAATCCACCCAGCCCATCAACCACCCAGCCATAAACCATCCAGCCCATAAAACACCCATCCCATCAACCACCCAGCCCAATAACCCACCCAACCACATCAACCACCCAGCCCAAACCACCCATCCCATAAACCACCCTCCATCAACCACCCATCCCATAAACCACCCTCCCATCAACCACCAGCCCATAACCACCTAGCCATCAACCACCCAGCCCATCAAACACCCAGCCCATAAACCACCCAGTCCATAAACCACCCAGCCCATTCAACCACCCAGCCCATCAACCACCCAGCCCATCAACCACCCAGCCATAAACACCAGCCACATCAAACCACCCAGCCCATAAACCACCCAGCCATAAACACCCAGCCCATAAACCACCCAAGCACATAAACCACCCAGCCCATAAACCCACCAGCCCATCAACCACCCAGCCCATCAAACCACCAGCCCATAAACCACCCAGCACATAAACCACCCAGCCCATCAACCACCCAGCCCATCAACCACCCAGCCCATCAACCACCCAGCCCATAAACCACCCAGCCCATAAACCATAGCCAGTGAGGAGTAGAGTAATTATACTAGTCCAGATGACAGACTACTGAATGTATTGATATACTGTGTGAGACTGATCAGAGTATATAGGCTATAAGTTAAATTACTCAATTACCTACTGGATAGATACTGTAGATTTACAGTACCAGTCAAAAGTTTGGACACATCTACACATTTCATGCTTTTTCTCTATTTTTACTATTTTCTACATTTTAGATGTATTCGACTTCACCTGTTTACTAACCACCTGTCCTGGCATTCATCATTACGCGCACCTTGCATTCATCATTACACTCAGCTGGCATTCATCATTACGCGCACCTGGCATTCATCACATGCGCACCTGCGCTTCATCATTAGGCACACCCGGACTCCATCAATAGGCACATCTGGACTCCATCACTTCTCTGATTACCTCCCCTATTTATGTCACCTCCTTAGTTCCATTCCCCAGGCAGTATTGACTATGTGTTTCATGTCTATACGCTTCTCGTGTTTCTTGTATTGGGCTATGTTTCCGTTTATTATTAAACTCACCACCTGCACTTGCTGACAAGATACAAATCTGTCATTCTGTCCCTGAGCAAGGCAGTTAATCTGCTATTCCAAAGGTCTTGAAGGAGTTCCCACATATGCTGAGCACTTGTTGGCTGCTTTGCTTTTCCTTCACGCTGCGGTCCAATTTCTACCAGCATGTTAAATGTGCAACCAGAGTAGAGGTCGACCGATTAATCGGAATGGCCATTTAATTAGGGCCGATTTCAAGTTTTCATAACAATCGGAAATCGGTATTTTTGGACACCGATTATTATTATTGTTTTACACCTTTATTTAACTAGGCAAGTCAGTTAAGAACACATTCTTATTTTCAATGACGGCCTAGGAACGGTGGGTTAACTGCCTTGTTCAGGGGTAGAATGACAGATTTTTACCTTGTCAGCTCAGGGATTCAATCTTGCAACCTTACGGTTAACTAGTCCAACGCTCTAACCACCTGCCTCAAGAGGAGCCCGCCTGTTACGCGAACGCAGTAAGAAGCCAGGGTAAGTTGCTAGCTAGCATTAAACTTATCTTATAGAAAACAATCAATCAATCAATCATAATCATTAGTTATAACTACACATGGTTGATGATATTACTAGTTTATCTAACGGAAACGGTTTCCGTATTTCACTGAAAGAATAAACGTTTGTTTTCGAGAGGATAGTTTCCGGATTCGACCATATTAATGACCTAATGCTCGTATTTCTGTGTGTTATTATGTTATAATTAAGTCTATGATTAGATAGAGGCAGTCTGACCTGAGCGATGGTAGGCACCAGCAGGCTCGAAAGATCATTCAAACAGCACTTTCGTGCGTTTTGCCAGCAGCTCTTCGCAATGCTTCAAGCATGCGCTGTTTATGACTTCAAGCCTATCAACTCCCCGAGATTAGGCTGGTGTAACCGATGTGAAATGGCTAGCTAGTTAGCGGGGTGTGCGCGCTTAATAGCGTTTCAAACGTCAGTCACTCTCGCTCTGAGACTTGGAGTATTTGTTCCCCTTGCTCTGCATGTGTAACGCTGCATCGAGGGTGGCTGTTGTCGATGTGTTCCTGGTTCGATCAGCCCAGGTAGCGGTGAGGAGAGGAATGGAAGCTATACTGTTATACTAGCAAGTACTAAAGTGCTATAAGAACATCCAATAGTCAAAGGTATATGAAATACAAATCGTATAGAGAGAAATAGTCCTATAATTCCTATATAATACTGACAACCTAAAACTTCTTACCTGGGAATATTGATGTGTAAAAGGAACCAGCCAGCTTTCATATGTTCTCATGTTCTGAGCAAGGAACTTAAACGTTAGCTTTCTTACTTACATGGCACAATATTGCACTTTTTACTTTCTTCTCCAACACTGTTGTGTGTTTTGCATTATTTAAACCAAATTGAACGCATGTTTCATTATTTTTTGAGGTTAATATTGATTTATAATGATTATTTATATAAGTTAAAAATAATGTTCATTCAGTATTTTGTGTAAGTTGTCATTATTACAAATCCATTTTAAAAATCGGCAGATTAATCGGGTATCGGCTTTTTTTGGTCCTCAATAATCGGTATCGGCTTTTAAAAATCTAATCGGTCGACCTCTAAACAGAGTGGATAAAACTATAGACCACCTTTACTCAACACACAGAGATGCGTACTAAGCGTCCCTCACCCTCTACTTAGCAAATCGCCATAATTCTATCCCCTGATTCCTGCTTACAAGCAAAAACTAAAGCAGGAAGCACCAGTGTTTCAGTCAATAAAGAGTGGTCAGATGACACAGATGCTAAGCTACAGGACTGTTTTGCTAGCGCAGACTGGAATATGTTCCGGGATTCTTCTGATGGCATTGAGAAGTACATCACATCAGTCACTGGCTTCATCAATAAGTGCATCGACGACGTCCCCCCACACGTGACTGTACGTACAGTTGAAGTCGGAAGTTTACATACACCTTAGCCAATACATTTAAACTCAGTTTTTCACAATTCTGACATTTTATCCAAGTAAAATTCCCTGTCTTAGGTCAGTTATGATCAACACTTTATTTTAAGAATGTGAAATGTCAAAATAATAGTAGGGAGAATGATTTTTTCATCACATTCCCAGTGGGTCGGAAGTTTCATACACTCAATTAGTATTGGTAACATTGCCTTAAATTGTTTATTTTGGTCAAACGTTTCAGGTAGCCTTGACAAGGTGCCCACATAAGTTGGGTGAATTTTGACCCATTCCTCCTGACAGAGCTGGTGTAACTGGGGTCCGGTTTGTAGCCTCCTTGTTCGCACACGCTTTTTCTGTTCTCCACACATTTTCTATGGATTGACCAGGGCTTTGTGATGGCCACTCCAATACCTTGACTTTGTTGTCCTTAAGCCATTTTGCCACAACGAAGTATACTTGGGGTCATTGTCCATTGTGAAAGTCCATTTGCGACAGCTTTAACTTCCTGACTGATGTCTTGAGATGTTGCTTCAATATATCCACATAATTTTCAACCTTCATGATCCATCTATTTGTGAAGTGCACCAGTCCCTCCTGCAGCAAAGCACCCCACAACATGATGCTGCCACCCCATGCTTCACAGTTGGATGGTGTTCTCCGGTTTGCAAGCCTCCCCCTTTTTCTTCAAACATAACGATGGTCTTATGGCCAAACAGTTCTATTTTTGTTTCATCAAACCAGAGGAAATTTCTCCAAAAAGTACGATCTTTGTCCCATGTGCAGTTAAAACCGTAGTCTGGCTTTTTTATGTTGGTTTTGGAGCAGTGGCTTCTTCCTTGCTGAGCGGCCTTTCAGGTTATGTCGGTATAGGACTCATTTTACTGTGGAAAAATATACTTTTGTACCTGTTTCCTCCAGCATCTTCACAGGGTCCTTTGCTGTTGTTCTGGGATTGATTTGCACTTTTCGCACCAAAGTACGTTCATCTTAGGAGAGAGAACACGTCTCCTTCCTGAGCGGTATGATGGCTGCGTGGTCCCATGGTGTTTATACTTGCTACTATTGTTTGTACAGATGAACGTGGTACCTTCAGGCGTTTGGAAATTGCTCCCAAGGATGAACCAGACAATTTTTTTTCTGAGGTCTTGGCTGATTTCTTTTGATTTTCCATGATGTCAAGCAGAGGCACTGAGTTTGAAGGTAGGCCTTGAAATACC
>NC_036868.1:434758-439775 GCF_002910315.2 Salvelinus sp. IW2-2015 | reverse complement strand
ATCCACAGGTACACCTCCAATTGACTCAAATGATGTCAATTACCCTATCAGAAGATTCTAAAGCCATGACATAATTTTCTGGAATTTTCCAAGCTGTTTAAAGGCACAGTCAATTTAGTGTATGTCAACTTCTGACCCACTGGAATTGTGATACAGTGAATTATAAGTGAAATAATCTGTCTGTAAACAATTGTTGGAAAAATTACTTGTGTAATGCACAAAGTAGATGTCCTAACTGACTTGCCAAAACTATAGTTTGTTAACAAGGAATTTTTGGAGTGGTTGAAAAACGAATTTTAATGACTCCAACCTAAGTGTATGTAAACTTCTGACATCAACTGCATACCCCAACCAGAAGCCAAACAGGGAAAGCATCAATACAAGACTACGATCGAATAGTACTACACTGGCTCCGACGCATGTCGGATGTGGCAGGGCTTGCAAACTATTACAGACTACAAAGGGAAGCACATCCACGAGCTGCCCAGTGACACGAGCCTACCAGACAAGCTAAATTATTTCTATGCTCGCTTTGAGGCAAGCAACACTGAAGCATACATGAGAGCATCAGCTGTTCCAGACGACTGTGTGATCATGCTCTCCGTAGCTGATGTGAGTAAGACCTTTAAACAGGTCAACATTCACAAGGCCGCAGGGTCAGACGGAATACCAGGACGTGTACTCCGAGCATGCGCTGACCAACTGGCAAGTGTCTTCACTGACATTTTCAACCTGTCCCTGACTGAGTCTGTAGTAACAACATGTTTCAAGCAGACCACCATACTCTCTGTGTTCAAGAACACCAAGGTAACCTGCCTATATGACTACCGACCCGTAGCACTCACGTTTGTGGCCAAGAAGTGCTTTGAAAGGCTGGTATTGGCTCACATCAACACCATCAACACCATTATCCCAGAAACCCTAGACACACTCCAATTTGRATACCGCCSCAACAGATTCACAGATGATGCAATCTCTATTGCACTCCACACTGCCCTTTCCCACCTCAACAAAAGGAACACCTATGTGAGAATGCTATTCATTGACTATACCACAGCGTTCAACACCATAGTACCCTCAAAGCTCATCACTAAGCTAAGGACCCTGAGACTAAACACCTCCCTCTGCAACTGGATCCTGGACTTCCTGATGGGCCACCCCCAGGTGGTAAGGGTAGGTAACAYCACATCTGTCACTCTGATCCTCAACACGGGGGCCACTCAGGGGTGCATGCTCAGTCCCCTCCTGTTCTCTCTGTTCACTCATGACTGCATGGCCAGGCACTACTCCAACAGGAGACTGAAAATATTTGTCATGGGTCCTCAGATCTTTAAAACGTTCTACAGCTGCACCATCGAGAGTATCCTGACTGGTTGCATCACTGCCTCTTGTAGCAACTGCTCAGCCTCCGACCGCAAGGCACTACAGAGGGTAGTGCATACGGCCCAGTACATCACTGGGGCCAAGCTTCCTGCCATCCAGGACCTCTACACCAGGCGGTGTCAGAGGAAGGACCTAAAAATTGTCAAAGACTCCAGCCACCCTAATCATAGACTGTTCTCTCTGCTACCGCACAGCAATCGGTACAGGAGCACCACGTCTAGGTCCAGAGGCTTCTAAACAGCTTCTACCTCCAAGCCATAAGACTCCTGAACAGACAATCAAATGGCTACCCAGACTATTTTGCATCCCCCCCCCCCCCCCTTTTACGCTGCTGCTACTCTCTGGTTATTATCTATGCATAGTCACTTTAAATCTACCTACATGTACATATTCCCTCAATTACCTCGACTAACCGGTGCCCCATACATCGACTCTGTACGGTACCCCCTGTTATATGCCTCGCCATTGTTATTATTTAAAACATTTTACTTATATTTTTCTTAAAACTGCATAGTTGGTTAACGGCTTGTCAGTAAGCATTTCACAGTAAGGTCTACTACACCTGTTGTATTCGGCGTATGTGACATTTTATTTTATTTGAAGGCCTGATTCATGCAGTCTCCTCTGAACAAGGTGATGTTGAGATGTGTCTGTTACTTGAACTCTGTGAAGCATTTATTTGGGCTGCAATTTCTGAGGCTGGTAAGTAAATGAACTTATCCTCTGCAGCAGAGGTAACTGTGGGTCTTCCTTTCCTGTGGCGGTCCTCATGAGAGACAGTTTCATCATAGCACTTGATGGTTTTTGCGACTGCACTTGAAGGAACGTTCAAAGTTCTTGAAATATTACGCATTGACTGACGTTCATGTCTTAAAGTAATGATGGACTGTCGTTTCTCTTTTCTTATTTCAGCTGTTCTTGCCAATATATGGACTTGGTGTTTTACCAAATAGGAGTATTTTCTGTATACCACCCCTAGCTTGTCACAACATAACTGATTGACTTAAAGGCATTAAGAAGGAATAAAATTCTACAAATTACTTTTAACAAGGCACACCTATTAATTGAGATGATTTCCATGTGAATACTTCCTGAAGCTGGTTGATGGAATGCCAAGAGTGGGCAAAGCTGTCATCAAGGCAACCGTGGCTACTCTGAAGAGTCTAAAATATATTTTGATTTGTTTAACACTTTTTTGTTTACTACATGATTCCATGTGTTATTTCGTGGTTTTGATGTCTTCACTATTATTCTACAGTGTTGAAAACAGTAAAAATAAAGAAAAACCCTTGAATGAGAGGTCTGGCCAAACTTTTGACTGGTACTGTACATATGTACGTATGTCATGCAAAGAGCAAGTGATTCCTGGGAATCTTGTGCTCAGTACTGTAGGGTAGTTTCTCTCTATCTCTATCTCGCTCTCTCGCTCTTTATCATTCAGTCTCTCTCTCTCCTCCTCCCTCTCTCTCTCCTCTCCTCTCTCTCTCTCTCTCTCTTCTCTCTCTCTCCTCTCCTCTCCTCTCCTCTCCTCTCCTCTCTCCTCTCCTCTCCCTCTCCTCTCCTCTCTCTCTCTCCACTTCCTCCGTCTCCTCTCCTCTCCTCTCCTCTCCTCTCTCTGTGGGGCGGATGGATGGATCCCCCACGCCTGGCCTAGGAGCCAGTGGAGTGGAGGGAGAGAGATGGGGATGAGGAAGGGGTGGAGGAAGGGGATGGGTGTGGTGGGGTTTGGCAGCACACTCGTTGACCAATTGAGAATGACATCATCTCCAGAGGTGTGTTGGTTTCATGGTTCAATGGATGTTGCCTGAATTTTAGAACTATAAGAAAAAATGTGACACACAGGGTGCGGTCACAATGACACATCCTTAGTGAACCTATATCTAAGTATGCCAGTGTGTTACCTATTGAATATAATCATCAGTCGTCATGGTGACATTATAATGTGAGAGAACACAAGGTAGCAGATGAAAATAGTCTTGATCTAGTTAAAGTGATACATTAATCTTTCAGCACCACAAAATGTTCAGGACCTCTTTATACCCTGTCCTTGGTGGGCTATAAACACCATGGTTTTGATGAGTGTAGCAGAATGCAGTGGTCGAGACGAGGCCATCACATCGATCTCTGGCCTGCTGTGTTGGGATGAGATGAGATAGAGAATAGAAAGGTGTCGATGATGGGGCCACGGTGGCACGGTGACAAACAAGTCTCTAGTTGGCTGGCTACACACTGTAAACCATGACCTCAGCAATACCCATTCTGTCTATTAGACACTGTAAACCATGACCTCGGCAATACCCATTCTGTCTGGCAGACACACTTCAGGTGACCTTTAGAGAAACGGCCAGCCAGCCAAAAGTCAGCAAGTTGTCGTCCTCAGGAGGACCCTATGTGGCATATTTTTACTTGTCAGCTTTTTCGATCGCAAAGTTTTTGAATAGGAGTCACTCAGCATAGTCTACACCTAACCTTCACCTTGAATTGAGATAATATGCAGATTTAAGGTTGTCCTCTCCTCCAGAGGAATGTCAAGGTGGCACAACGTTGTAAGACTCGAGTCCTCTCAAAAAAACTCTACACTCTTAGATGAAAAGGTGCGATCTAGAACCTAAAAGGGTTCTTCGACTGTCCCCATTGGAGAACCCTTATTGGTTCCAGGTTAAAAGGTTACCTGATACCAAAAACTGTTCTACCTGGAACCAAAAAGGTTTCTACTGTGGGGACAGTCGAAGAACCCTTTTGGAAACCTTTTTTCTAATAGTCTAGTGTTGTGCTAATTAGTGTAGAAACAGTTGCCTCGTTTTCATGTTTTATACATCTTTATACATATGTTGGAGCTCTGGAGACCTCCAGGTAACAGCAGATGGTCAGAGCAGAGAGCTAACCTACAAGTTCCTTCACATCTGAAGAGAGCAGAGAGCTAACCTACAAGTTCCTACATCTGAAGAGAGCAGAGAGCTAACCTACAAGTTCCTTCACATCTGAAAGAACAGAGAGCTAACCTACAAGTTCCTTCACATCTGAAGAGAGCAGAGAGCTAACCTACAAGTTCACTCACATCTGAAGAGAACAGAGAGCTAACCTACAAGTTCCCTCACATCTGAAGAGAGCAGAGAGCTAACCTACAAGTTCCCTCACATCTGAAAGAGAGCAGAGAGCTAACCTACAAGTTCCCTCACATCTGAAGAGAACAGAGATCTAACCTACGAGTTCCTTCACATCTGAAGAGAGCAGAGAGCTAACCTACAAGTTCCTTCACATCTGAAGAGAGCAGAGAGATGGAGAGAAAAAGAGTGAGTGAAAGAAAGAGAAGCGAGAGAGAGACTAGGTTTATTCTGCTCTATTCAGTGGTCCTCCAGAGTAGCTGAATGCTTCTCGTAAATTATCATGTACATCAAGAGTGATTATTAGTTCATGCACCTTGGCTGGACTGGGAAGTGATGACAGTCTTACCTTCCCTTTAGCTGCAAAAACCCAAATAGGGTGCAGTTTGGAATGCAACCTAGATGATATATATGATGCAGTTTGGAATGCAACCTAGATGAGGATTTGGGTTCTGTTTGGAATGGAACCTAGATGATATATATGATGAGTTTGGAATGCAACCTAGATGAGAAATAGGATGCAGTTTGGA
>NC_036868.1:426413-429935 GCF_002910315.2 Salvelinus sp. IW2-2015 | reverse complement strand
TAACCTACAAGTTCCTTCACATCTGAGAGAACAGAGAGAGCTAACCTACAAGTTCCTTCACATCTGAAGAGAGCAGAGAGCTAACCTACAAGTTCACTCACATCTGAGAGAACAGAGAGCAGAGAGCTAACCTACAAGTTCCCTCACATCTGAAGAGAGCAGAGAGCTAACCTACAAGTTCCCTCACATCTGAAGAGAACAGAGATCTAACCTACAAGTTCCTTCACATCTGAAGAGAGCAGAGAGCTAACCTACAAGTTCCTTCACATCTGAAGAGAGCAGAGAGATGGAGAGAAAAAGAGTGAGTGAAAGAAAGAGAACGCGAGAGAGAGACTAGGTTTATTCTGCTCTATTCAGTGGTCCTCCAGAGTAGCTGAATGCTTCTCGTAAATTATCATGTACATCAGAGGTGATTATTAGTTCATGCACCTTGGCTGGACTGGGAAGTGATGACAGTCTTACCTTCCCTTTAGCTGCAAAAAAACCCAAATAGGGTGCAGTTTGGAATGCAACCTAGATGATATATATGATGCAGTTTGGAATGCAACCTAGATGAGGATTTTGGGTTCTGTTTGGAATGGAACCTAGATGATATATATGATGCAGTTTGGAATGCAACCTAGATGAGAAATAGGAGAGAAGCAAGAGAGCGTACTACCGTACAAGTTCCTTCACATCTGAGAGAACAGAGAGAAGCTAACCTACAAGTGTCCTTCACATCTGAAGAGAGCAGAGAGCTAACCTTACAAGTTCACCTCACATCTGAGAGAACAGAGAGCTAACCTACAAGTTCCCTCACATCTGAAGAGAGCAGAGAGCTAGCGTACAAGTTCCTACATCTGAAAGAGAGCAGAGAGCTAACCTACAAGTTCCTCACCATCTGAAGAGAACAGAGATCATAACCTACAAGTTCCTTCACATCGAAGAGAGCAGAGAGAGCTAACCTACAAGTTCCTTCACATCTGAAGAGAGCAGAGAGATGGAGAGAAAAAGAGATGAGTGAAAGAAAGAGAACGCGAGAGAGAGACTAGGTTTTATTCTGCTCTATTCAGTGGTCCTCCAGAGTAGCTGAATGCTTCTCGTAATTATCATGTACATCAGGGTGATTATTAGTTCATGCACCTTGGCTGGACTGGGAAGTGATGACAGTCTTACCTTCCCTTTAGCTGCAAAAAAACCCAAATAGGGTGCAGTTTGGAATGCCCTAGATGATATATATGATGCAGAGTTTGGAAATGCAACCTAGATGAGGATTTGGGTTCTGTTTGGAATGGAAACCCTAGATGATATATATGATGCAGTTTGGAATGCAACCTAGATGAGAAATAGGATGCAGTTTGGAATGCAACCTAGATGAGAAATAGGATGCAGTTTGGAATGAACCTAGATGAGAAATAGGATGCAGTTTGGAATGCAACCTAGATGAGAAATAGGATGCAGTTTGGAATGCAACTTAGATGAGAATAGGGTTCTGTTTGGAATGGGACTAGATGAGAATAGGATGCAGTTTGGGAATGGAACTAGATGAGAAATGGGGTTCTGTTTGGAATGGAACCTAGATGAGAATAGGGTTCTGTTTGGATGGAACCTAGATGAGAAATAGGGTTCTGTTTGGAATGGAACCTAGATGAGAAATGGGTTTCTGTTTGGAATGGAACCTAGATGAGAAATAGGATGCAGTTTGGAATGGAACCTAGATGAGAAATGGGGTTTCTGTTTGGAATGGAACCTAGATGAGAAATGGGTTCTGTTGGAATGGAACCTAGATCAAAGCAAATCAAAGTTAATTTGTCACATACACATGGTTAGCAGATTGTAATGCGAGTGTAGCGAAATGCTTGTGCTTCTAGTTCCGACAATGCCAGTAATAACCAACAGTAATTAACCTAACAATTCCACAACTACTACCTTATACACAACAGTGTAAAGGGATAAAGAATATGTACATAAGATTATGAATGAGTGATGGTACAGAACAGCATAGCAAGATGCAGTAGATGGTATAGAGTACAGTATATACATATGAGATGAGTAATGTAGGGTATGTAAACATAAAGTGGCATAGTTTAAAGTGGCTAGTGATACATGTATTACATAAAGATGGCAAGATGCAGTAGATGATATAGAGTACAGTATATACATATACATATGAGATGAGTAATGTAGGGTATGTAAACATTATATTAAGTGGCATTGTTTAAAGTGGATAGTGGTACATTTTTACATAATTTCCATCAATTCCCATTATTAAGTGGCTGGAGTTGAGTCAGTATGTTGGCAGCGGCCACTAAATGTTAGTGGTGGCTGTTTAACAGTTGATGGCTTGAGATAGAAGCTGTTTTTCAGTCTCTCGGTCCCTGCTTTGATGCACCTTTACTGACTCGCCTTCTGGATGATAGCGGGGTGAACAGGCAGTGGCTTGGGGTGGTTGTTGTCCTTGATGATTCTTTATGGCCTTCCTGTGACATCGGGTGGTGTAGGTGTCCTGGAGGGCAGGTAGTTTGCCCCCGGTGATGCGTTGGGCAGACCTCACTAACCTCTGGAGAGCCTTACGGTTGTGGGCGGAGCAGTTGCCGTACCAGGCGGTGATACAGCCCGACAGGATGCTCTCGATTGTGCATCTTAGAAGTTTGTGAGTGCTTTTGGTGACAAGCCGAATTTCTTCAGCCTCCTGAGGTTGAAGAGGCGCTGCTGCGCCTTCTTCACAACGCTGTCTGTGTGGGTGGACCAATTCAGTTTGTCGTGATGTGTACACCGAGGAACTTAAAACTTTCCACCTTCCACTACTGTCCCATCGATGTGGATAGGGGGTGCTCCTCTGCTGTTTCCTGAAGTCCACAATCATCTCCTTTGTTTGTTGACGTTGAGTGTGAGGTTATTTTCCTAACCACACTCCGAGGGCCCTCACCTCCTCCCTGTAGGCCGTCTCGTCGTTGTTGGTAATCAAGCCTACCACTGTAGTGTCGTCCGCAAACTTGATGATTGGTTGGAGGCGTGCATGGCCACGCAGTCGTGGGTGAACAGGGAGTACAGGAGAAGGGTCAGAACGCACCCTTGTGGGGCCCGGTGTTGAGGATCAGCGGGGTGGAGATATTGTTACCTACCCTCACCACCTGGGGGCGGCCCGTCAGGAAGTCCAGGACCCAGTTGACACAGGGCGGGGTCGAGACCCAGGGTCTCGAGCTTGATGACGAGTTTGGAGGTACTAAGCATTCTCACATAGGTATTCCTCTTGTCCAGATGGGTTGGGCAGTGTGCAGTGTGGTTGCGATTGCGTCGTCTGTGGACCTATTGGGTCGGTAAGCAAATTGGGTGGGTTAGGGTGTCAGGGTAGGGTGGAGGTGATATGGTCCTTGACTAGTCTCTCAATGCACTTCATGATGACGGAAGTGAGTGTCTACGGGGCGGTAGTCGTTTAGCTCAGTTACCTTAGCTTTCTTGGGAACAGGAACAATGGTGGCCCTCTTGAAGCATGTGGGAACAGCAGACTGGGATAGAGGATTGATTGATATGTCCTTAAAC
>NC_036868.1:419213-426388 GCF_002910315.2 Salvelinus sp. IW2-2015 | reverse complement strand
TAGGATGCAGTTTTGGAATGCAACCTAGATGAGAAATAGGATGCAGTTTTGGGAATGCAACCTAGATGAAAATAGGATGCAGTTTGGAATGCAACCTAGATCGAGAAATAGGGTTCTGTTTGGAATGGACCTAGATGAGAAATAGGATGCAGTTTGGAATGGAACCTAGATGAGAAATGGGGTTCTGTTTGGAATGGAACCTAGATGAGAAATAGGGTTCTGTTTGGAATGGAACCTAGATGAGAAATAGGGTTCTGTTTGGAATGGAACCTAGATGAAAATGGGTTTCTGGTTTGGAATGGAACCTAGATGAGAAATAGGATGCAGTTTGGAATGGAACCTAGATGAGAAATGGGGTTCTGTTTGGAATGGAACCTAGATGAGAAATGGGGTTCTGTTTGGAATGGAACCTAGATCAAAGCAAATCAAATGTATTTGTCACATACACATGGTTAGCAGATTTTAATGCGAGTGTAGCGAAATGCTTGTGCTTCTAGTTCCGACAATGCCAGTAATAACCAACAAGTAATCTAACCTAACAATTCCACAACTACTACCTTATACACACAAGTGTAAAGGGATAAAGAATATGTACATAAAGATATATGAATGAGTGGATGGTACAGAACAGCATAGCAAGATGCAGTAGATGGTATAGAGTACAGTATATACATATGAGATGAGGTAATGGAGGGTATGTAAACATAAAGTGGCATAGTTTAAAGTGGCTAGTGATACATGTATTACATAAAGATGGCAAGATGCAGTAGATGATATAGAGTACAGTATATACATATACATATGAGATGAGTAATGTAGGGTATGTAAACATTATATTAAGTGGCATTGTTTAAAGTGGATAGTGTGACATTTTTACATAATTTCCATCAATTCCCATATTAAAGTGGCTGGAGTTGAGTCAGTATGTTGGCAGCGGCCATAAATGTTAGTGGTGGCTGTTTAACAGTTGATGGCCTTGAGATAGAAGCTGTTTTTCAGTCTCTCGTCCCTGCTTTGATGCACCTTTACTGACCTCGCCTTCTGGATGATAGCGGGGTGAACGGCAGTGGCTTGGGGGTTGTTGTCCTTGATGATTTTTATGGCCTTCCTGTGACATGGGTGGTGTAGGTGTCCTGGAGGGCAGGTAGTTTGCCCCCGGTGATGCGTTTTGCAGACCTCACTAACCTCTGGAGAGCCTTACGGTTGTGGGCGGAGCAGTTGCCGTACCAGGCGGTGATACAGCCCGACAGGATGCTCTCGATTGTGCATCTATAGAAGTTTGTGAGTGCTTTTGGTGACAAGCGAATTTCTTCAGCCTCCTGAGGTTGAAGAGGCGCTGCTGCGCCTTCTTCACAACGCTGTCTGTGTGGGTGGACCAATTCAGTTTGTCCGTGATGTGTACACGAGGAACTTAAAACTTTCCACCTTCTCACTACTGTCCCATCGATGTGGATAGGGGGTGCTCCCTCTGCTGTTTCCTGAAGTCCACAATCATCTCCTTTGTTTGTTGACGTTGAGTGTGAGGTTATTTTCCTGACACCACACTCCGAGGGCCCTCACCTCCTCCCTGTAGGCCGTCTCGTCGTTGTTGGTAATCAAGCCTACCACTGTAGTGTCGTCCGCAAACTTGATGATTGAGGTTGGAGGCGTGCATGGCCACGCAGTCGTGGGTGAACAGGGAGTACAGGAGAAGGGTCAGAACGCACCCTTGTGGGCCCCGGTGTTGAGGATCAGCGGGGTGGAGATATTGTTACCTACCCTCACCACCTGGGGGCGGCCCGTCAGGAAGTCCAGGACCCAGTTGCACAGGGCGGGGTCGAGACCCAGGGTCTCGAGCTTGATGACGAGTTTGGAGGTACTAAGCTTCTCACATAGGTATTCCTCTTGTCCAGATGGTTAGGGCAGTGTGCAGTGTGGTTGCGATTGCGTCGTCTGTGGACCTATTGGGTCGGTAAGCAAATTGGAGTGGGTCTAGGGTGTCAGGTAGGGTGGAGGTGATATGGTCCCAGTTGTAGTCTCTACAGATGACACTTACACCAGCCAGCTGGTCTGCGCATGCTCTGAGGACGCGGCTGGGAATGCCGTCTGGGCCTGCAGCCTTGCGAGGG
The DNA here is from genome assembly GCF_002910315.2 of Salvelinus sp. IW2-2015. Classification (NCBI taxonomy): domain Eukaryota; kingdom Metazoa; phylum Chordata; class Actinopteri; order Salmoniformes; family Salmonidae; genus Salvelinus; species Salvelinus sp. IW2-2015. Next base: position 424,280 of record NC_036868.1, on the reverse strand, counting down.
TTAACACGTTTAAATGTTTTACTCACCTCGGCTGCAGTGAAGGAGAGCCCGCAGGTTTTGGTAGCGGGCCGTGTCAGTGGCACTGTATTGTCCTCAAAGCGAGCAAAAAAGTTATTTAGCCTGTCTGGGAGCAAGACATCCTGGTCCGCGACGGGGCTGGTTTTCTTTTTTGCTCGCTTTTTTGCATTCCAAACAGAACCCAAGATGAGGTCTTGGGTTCTGTTTGGAATGCAACCATAGAGACATTTAAACGGGTGAAGAGTGAGCCATCTGGAATTGATTGTTGAGAAGTGAAACTGTTGTTTCTATCTACAGGAAGGGTTGTTGAATTGTTACCTCGATCTGGTTTACTGAACAGTCATTTCCTCTTGCTGCTCTACAGCCCGCTTTCATTCTTCCAGGTGCCAAGAGTAGACTGGAACTTTCTGGAAACACTTTCTGTTTTCATTTAAGTTGAGCCAGACCTTAAGTCAGACATTTCTCTCTAACTATAATTTCCCTTGTATTACCTAATGAGATTAAGGAAGTTGGGTTTTGGGTGGCGAAGGGTCAGGGGTCAGGGTTTGGAGTGGGGATCTCTTCTCTCTGACTTGTTCCAGGAGTTCCAACAGTGGATTAGTCCTGTTTCTGCAACTTGGACAGCAAAAGCAATGGCATTCTGTTTTGATTTGAGTCAGCCCTAGCCTGGCTTCCAGACGTTGTGCTCCCCCTGTGGGGGTCTTATAAGAGTTTGTGGGGTTGTTGGGTTCGTAGTGTCTCCCTCTTTTGCCTTGGGAATGCTTGGCCATCTGGCTAGGGGTATTGTTCTCCAGACAAAGCAGAGGAAGGACTTTAAACGCCTGTCCACTGCCTGCTCAGAAAACCAAGCTCGGGAATCGAGGTGAAAGCGTTTGTCTTCTCCAGTACATCAAGCAGTCATCCCTTTATCAGTCATCCCTTTAATTCATCCCTCTATCCCTCTGTATGTTTGAGAGTTTTACAGGCCATTCAGATTGCAGCTCAGAGCAGAGAAGAGCAGGCTCTCAGCAGACACACTCACACAGCCTTCCCCATGAGAGATTCTGTTCTCAGCAGACAACTCGCACAACAGCCTTCCCCAGAGAACTCTGTCTCTCAGCAGACACTCACACAGCCTTCCCCAGAGAACTCTGTCTCTCAGCCTTCCCCAGAGAACTCTGTCTCTCAGCCTTCCTCAGAGAACTCTGTCTCTCAGCAGCAGGCTTCTATTAAGTAATGAAAACAAAGGAGAAACAATCAAAATGTCATAATATCAAGGTAGTTCATCTCTGTGTAGCCTAGAGGAAGGAAAGACGAAAGACTTCATAGAACAAAGGGGCTATAGAACGAAGTCAACATCAATTTATTATACATTTGTTCTGTGCTATTTGGATGGTGTTTGATGATGATTTTGTGTAACCAACACCAGAACAGTCAAATCACTCATATGAAACTATTTAACCCATTACAGTCCAAGCCCTGACTATGCCTGAGGTGGGGTTCTACTAAGCTATATGGAATTGTTTTAAGAAGGTCGTACCAATGATCATTTAGCTACATGTATTTAACCCCTGATTTTTGGCACTAAACGGTCTCCGTATATACTTCCATTCATTTTTTTCAACTGGTACCGGGGGACGTTCAGATGAGTCTAGTGAGTGGCGTGTTTTCATGGATGCCAAGGGAAGCCAGGCTTCCCTTGGCATCCAAAAATTGACCAAGAAAAAAATAGATTAATAATTTATCTTTCGTCTCTCTGTTTCATAATTTTCCTTTAGTTCTCAAGAGGCTGAATGTATCTAACCGGAGAATGCATTCGAGCTAGCGAACAGCGCCCCCTCTGTCMCTGTATGTGTAGGCCATCTATCTYATGCTGTCTGGTCCAAAAGAGTATGACATTGTTGCTGCCCGTAGCATTGAATGCAAGGGAAGCCAGCGAACATTTGACCTCCCTTGATAAAAAATTGTATAAAATAATAGCCAATCAGTGTTGAGCTAAACTGAGTGAGCTCAGTTTTGAATGATCCTGGCGCACCAAAAAAAGTGTCAAGTGAAGCCAGTTTGGATTTGACGTCTCTCCTATCAAATCGCATCGAGAGCATACGTTATTGACAGAAACAACTTGACTTGTTGCATCTCGTTGTGTTGTTGTTCTCCAGTGGCTAGCTAACTAAAATMGTCCTTTCCTAAATGTATCCATGGATGGAGATAMGGATTTGGACTTGTGGTTTTACTTAATTCTCTGTACTGGACGATGATTATAATGGCGATTGTGATCCAATCATGAATTCATACATTGTGCCCCTGGACTGAGAGGATGGAAGTTCAATATGTCGCTAGATGTAGAAGGCTAATGTTAAGTAGCTAGCGTTGCCCATGAATGGAAGTTAGGCTAGCGAGCAAGCATTTTAGCCATGTAGCCAAAGACAACAAAACATGTAAGTGTGTACTGTATGACAGTGATAGACTGTTTCATCAACATGAAAGAGAGGAGGATGGTATTGGTGTTTCTCTACTAGTAGGGTGAGTCAACATGTTTTTACTACTTACACGGGCACGCACACGCACACACACACACATCAGAAACATGGACATCATATTTAGCGTACGTTGATTGGAATAAATCGTTTTTGGTATCTTTTAGTTGTCACTGTATTAGACTAAGCGTAGGTGATTTGATGATGTTGAAGTTTAAATAGCTCTGGAATAGTGGAGTCAGCTCCTGTTTTCTTTGCGACTTGTGGTAACTCTCCTTGTTGTTTAGTGGTCCAGAAATGTTGAAAACATTAACTTGCTTGACCATGCTGTTTGTTACATACAATATGCTTTGTTGAAAACCAAGCTTCACCAGACAGATGTTGCTCTCTGGTTTTGTGATGAAACAAAGGTGTGGTTGAATTTATTCTGCCACTGTGTCTTCTTATTGTCTCTGTGTCTTCTTATTGTCTTAGGCCTATACAGTTGAAGTCGGAAGTTTACATAGACTTAGGTTGGAGTCATTAAAACTCGTTTTTCAACCACTCCCAAAAAATTATTGTTAACAAACTATAGTTTTGGCAAGTCGGTTAGGACATCTACTTTGTGCATAACACAAGTAATTTTTCCAACAATTGTTTAAAGACAGATTATTTCACTTATAACTCACTGTATCAGGTGCTTCTGTAACAGTATAACTTTACGTCCGTCCCCTCGCCCATACCCGGGCGCGAACCAGGGACCCTCTGCACATATCAACAACAGTCACCCACGAAGCATCGTTACCCATCGCTCCACAAAAGCCGCGGCCCTTGCAGAGCAAGGGAAACCACTACTTCTAGGTCTCAGAGCAAGTGACGTCACCGATTGAAAGGCTATTAGCGCGCACCACCGCTAACTAGCTAGCCATTTCACATCCGTTACACTTCTACACCTGCATTGCTTGCTGTTTGGGGTTTTAGGCTGGGGTTCTGTACAGCACTTTGTGGCATAAGCTGATGTAAGAAGGGCTATATAAATACATTTGATTTGATTTGATCACAATTCCAGTGGGTCAGAAGTTAACATACACTGAGTTGACTGTGCCTTTAAACAGCTTGGAAAAGTCCAGAAAATTATGTCATGGCTTTAGAAGCTTCTGATAAGGTAATTGACATACTTTGGGTCAATTGGAGGTGTATCTGTGGATATATTTCAAGGCCTACCTTCAAACTGAGTGCCTCTTTGCTTGACATCATGGGAAAATCAAAAGAAATCAGCCATGACCAAAGAAAAAAATTGTAGACCTCCACAAGTCCGGTTCATCCTTGGGAGCAATTTCAAAACGCCTGAAGCCAACTGACATTTACTCCTGAGGTGCTGACTTGCTGCACCCTCGACAACTACTGTGATTATTATTATTTGACCATGCAGGTCATTTTTGAACATTTTAACATCTTGGCCATGTTCTCTTATAATCTCCACCCGGCACAGCCAGAAGAGGKCTGGCCACCCCTCATAGCCTGGTTCCTCTCTAGGTTTCTTCCTAGGTTTTGGCCTTTCTAGGGAGTTTTTCCTAGCCACCGTGCTTCTACACCTGCATTGCTTGCTGTTTTAGGCTGGGTTTCTGTACAGCACTTTGAGATATCAGTTGATGTAAGAAGGGCTATATGAATAAATTTGATTTGAAGGTACCACATTCATCTGTACAAACAATAGTACACAAGTATAAACACCAAGAGACCACGCAGCCATCATACCGCTCAGGAAGGAGACGCGTTCTGTCTCCTAGAGATGAACGTACTTTGGTGCGAAAAGTGCAATCAATTCCAGAACAACAGCAAATGACCCTGTGAAGATGCTGGAGGAAACAGGTACAAAAGTATCTATATCCACAGTAAAACGAGTCCTATATCGACATAACCTGAAAGGCCACTCAGCAAGGAAGAAGCCACTGCTCCAAAACCGCTATAAATAAGCCAGACTACGGTTTGCAACTGCACATGGGGACAAAGATCGTACTTTTTGTAGAAATGTCCTCTGGTCTGATGAAACAAAAATAGAACTGTTTGGCCATAATGACCATCGTTATGTTTGGAGGAAAAAGAGGGAGGCTTGCAAGCCGGAGAACACCATCCCAACTGTGAAGCACGGGGGTGGCAGCATCATGTTATGGGGTGGCTTTGGCTGCAGGAGGACTGGTGCACTTCACAAAATAGATGGCATCATGAGGAGGGAAATGATGTGATATATTGAAGCGGCATCTCAAGACATCAGTCGGAAGTTAAAGCTTGGTCGCAAATGGGTCTTCCAAATGGAACAAGACCCAAGCATACTTACAAGTTGTGGCAAAATGGCTTAAGGACAACAAGTCAAGGTATTGGAGTGGCCATCACAAAGCCCTGACTTCAATCCCATAGAAGATTTTGTGTGCAGAACTGAAAAAGCGTGTGCGAGCAAGGAGGCCTACAAACCTGACTCAGTTACACCAGCTCTGTCAGGAGGAATGGGCCAACATTCACACCCCCCACACACACACACCACACACACACACAACACACACACACACACACACACACACACACACATCACCACAACCACACACCACACACACAC
>NC_036868.1:411761-413285 GCF_002910315.2 Salvelinus sp. IW2-2015 | reverse complement strand
GGTCGACAGGCTGATCACATGGTTAGTCTACAGCTGATCACATGTTAGTCAACAAGCTGATCACATGTTTAGGTTCACAGCTGATCACATGTTTATTAGGTCTACAGCTGACCACATGGTTAGGTCTACAGCTGATCACATGGTTAGGTCAATAGCTGATCACATGTTTAGGTCTACAGCTGACCACATGGTTAGGTCTACAGCTGATCACATGTTTAGGTCTAGAGCTGATCACATGTTTAGGTTTACAGCTGATCACATGGTTAGGTCAACAGCTGATCACATGGTTAGGTCAACAGCTGATCACATGGTTAGGTCAACAGCTGATCACATGTTTAGGTCTACAGCTGATCACATGTTTAGGTCAACAGCTGATCACATGGTTAGGTCTACAGCTGACCACGTGGTTAGGTCTACAGCTGATCACATGTTTAGGTCAACAGCTGATCACCTGGTTAGGTCTACAAGCTGATCACATGTTTAGTCAACAGCTGATCATGTTTAGGTCAACAAGCTGATCACATGTTTTAGGTCTACAGCTGATCACATGTTTAGGTCAACAGCTGATCACCTGGTTAGGTCTACAGCTGATCAATGTTTAGGTCAACAGCTGATCACATGTTTAGGTAACAGCTGATCACATGTTTAAAGGTCTATACAGCTGATCACATGGTTAGGTCAAACAGCTGACACATGGTTAGGTCTATAGCTGACACATGGTTAGGTCATATAGCTCGATCTACATGGTTAGGTGCAATGATCCTGATCACAGATGTTTTACGTGTCTATCACAGGTCGCTAATAAAAACATATGTTTGGTCGATACAGGAGCTGACTCACAAATAGGGACCTAACCCTGGTGAATACTATTAGACCTAAACATGTAGTCAGTATGAGGAACTTAAACATTTGGAGCTTTCGACTAAATTCTTGGTGATCAGCTGTGACTAAACCAGGAGTGTTTTTAGCAGGCTGGTAGACGCTAAACATCGGATACCCAGCGCAGTCTTGACTCTAACATCAGATGGATATGTTTGGTTAGGGCTCTACAAAACAGCTGATGGCACATGTTTAACGCGTTTCAACAAGCTGATCACGTAGGGGATATGCAGTTTAGGTCTAAAAACTGGATAGACAAACGCTGATTAAACGACCATGGTATCAGGGTGGTTTAGGTATAGACCTACTCTACACCTAAACATTCGTTGATTAAGGATACAGCTCGTAACCACGACTGATGGTTAGGACTCTATTTGGTGATCAGCTAAAAACAGCTGATGACGCCTAGGCTAACACGATGCGGTATAGTGTTGAATGCAGTCCTTAATAGCAAAAATGTGATAGGATACAGCTGATTCAGCGTGGTTAGGTTATAGGAATCAAACTAGCTTCTGATTCAAACTTAATTACAGTGGATCCAGCATGGTTAAGGTTTAGGGCTTGTCTAAACCTACGCTAAGCTGACAACCAATGTTTGGTAAGGTCTGTTGATCAAGTAGATCATTAAGATAAGGAGCTCGATTC
>NC_036868.1:374909-406214 GCF_002910315.2 Salvelinus sp. IW2-2015 | reverse complement strand
CCACTGAGATGAGATCACACACAGTGCACAACACATGCACACAACACACACACACAGCCAGATCACACACACACACATACACACGACACGAGCACACACATCACACACCAACAACACACAGCACACACACACACATCACAGCACACCGACTGACACACATGACACACACACACACACACACACACACACACACACACACCTCTTTTTCTGTCTCTGTTTCGGGAGCTCAGTAGATTTTGACTCCGCCTCCATTCACCTTGGCTTTCATCTTGTTGTAAGGTTAAAGCCTACATGGGAAAATGTTACGTTATAGTATATTTGGTGAAAGATGGCTAGAGTGTTTCTCTCAGATCTCTGATCTCTCTGTCTGGTGGTAACAATGTTGATGATCAATGACGATGATCAGATCACCACTGTGGCCTACTACAGAACAATTTCCTTGACTGATCTAATGATTGGGTGAATCTTTAAAAGTATTTTCTTGAATCCTTGCATCCTTGATTCCTTGATTCCTTGCCTCTTCCACAAAAGAGCCGAGGTTCGTCAGCCATCTTCCATATTCCTGGTCTTCTTGGCTTGCTCCGGAGTAGATACGATGAGAAGAACATGAGCAAAACGTGTTTTTTTGGAAACTATCTCCAGCTAACCATTGATGTTTTCTGCTCTGCTGAGACAATATAGGGCTTTCAGCTCTATGTTCGGACGATTAGACAAGCTAGATATTCACATACTCTTTAATATACACGGCACGTACTGCTGCATAGCTTACAGTATACTATCTATTACCAGGCTATGAACTCAGTATCCCTTTAGAAGATGAGCTATTGGTACACTAGTTCTCTAGCGAGGGGTGCCACAAGCTACCCTATGGGGTGTAAAATCAAAAAATCTAAACGGAAGGGGGATGAAAGTTACCCTCGGGGTTTTGACGGTGGCTGGTAGCAGCAGGGGGTCTGGGATGGGGGTGAGGGGGCTCAAGGTTGCCGATCTCAGTGCAAAGAGGAAGGATACTGCAGCGCTAGCAGGTTCTAATACTACGCAGTCTTGTTGCTAGGATACACTGCTTTTTTTTACTGTGTTTTGCAGTGTTATGGGGTGCTCTCTCTCCCCCTCAATCTCTTTCTCTCTCTCTTTTTCTCTGTCTCTAACTCTCTTTCTCTCTCCCTCTCTCTCTTGTTCTTTCTCTCTCTCTCTTTTTCTCTGTCTCTCCTTGTCTCTCTCTCTCTCTCTCTCTCTCTTGTTCTCTCTTTCTCTCTTTCTCTACCTCTCTCTCCCTCTCTCTCTTGTTCTTTCTCTCTCTCACCTTTTCTCTGTCTCTCCTTGTCTCTCTCTGGTCTCTCCCTGTCTTTCTATTTTTCTTCCCTCCTCGACAAGTTTGGACTGTCGCTTTTGTGTTTGTTTAACTTCAAAGCGAGTTGAGTCATGTTGGGAAGAATGCCAGCTAGAAGGAGTGAACCTACAGTTTACTGGTTGTAGATGAGAAACAGTTGTTATTTTAGCTGCGTGGAACACACGGTCCCATTCATTCAAACCTGCAACAGACAGACCAACCCGGAACATAGGCCTAACACAAAACATGAAAAACCGCTCCTGCAAAACACCCATGGTAGAATTGAAACTTCCCAGTCTAATTGTGATCCACTCTGTCTAGACAATTTTTTTATTTTATGTGAGCAGTGACAACCTTGTAAATGTGAGTAACGGCAACCTTGGATGAAGTTTGCTTTGTGAGCCTCTGCACACCGCCTAAATCGAATCAATCCAGGGGAACCAATGGAATGAGTAAAATATTAATATATTGTTGAATGTCGAACTTCTTTCTCAATGTGCATCTCCGTATTCTAACCGCACGATGGTGGCCCATTTTTCTCACGAAATTAGAAAGTGTGGGCTCAGACACACCAGTAGCGTTTGCTGGCCCAGATTACTGAGCACCTATGAACGTCATTTGAGAAACCGATTGCGCACCGATTTGACATGTAGAATCGCGTGAACAATGTCGGCAGTCAGACGTCGACAGCAGGCGGTCCCTAAAACACAGCGCGCTGAAGGATCGTCGAACGAACGCTAGATCCACATCGATGTGTGCGAGCCTGTAGAGGTTAGGGTTACATAACGCTGCTCTACCTCATCTGGATAGAGAGAAGTAGGGTTCCTGCCGGCAGCCACAGCTGAGGGCTGGCCGTTCCCCGTACCACAGCTGAGGGCTGGCCGTCCCCCGTACCACAGCTGAGGGCTGGCCGTCCCCCGTACCACAGCTGAGGGCTGGCCGTCCCCCGTACCACAGCTGAGGCTGGGTCCCGGTACCCCGCTGAGTCTCCCGTACACGCTGAGGGCTGCGTCGCGCCCAGCGCGTTCCCGACACAGCTGGAGGGCTGGCCCGTCCCCCGTACCACAGCTGCACAGTTAGGAGCGTGTTGGAAAACTAAGCTCATTCACCATCTGCAGGCTGAGAGAGAGAGGAAGAGAGAGAGGGAAGAGAGAGAGACAGACAGACAGACAGAGAGAGACAGACAGAGAGAGAGACACAGAGAGAGAGAGAGAGAGAGAAAGAGAGAGAGAGGAGAGAGAGACGAGAGAGAGAGAGAGACAGAGAAGCTGAAGACAGCCGCGATCGAGACGAGGAGCAGAGAGCAGATGAGGCAGAGAGAGGAGAAGACGAAGATGGAGAGAGAGCAGAGAGAGAGAGAAGAGAGAGAGAGAGAGAGAGGAAGAGAGAGAGAGATGCAAAGAGAAGATGAGAGAGAGGAAGAGAGATGAGAAGCAGACGAGAGAGAGACAGAGAGAGAGACAGCACAGAGAGAGAGACAGAGAGAGAAGAGAGAGAGAGGAAAGAGGAGCAGGAAGAGAGGAGCGACGAACAGAGAGAGAGGAGAGAAGGAAGAGAGAGACAGACGAGAGACAGAGGAGAGAGACAGAGACGAGACGTAGAGAGAGACAGACAGACGAGAAGAGAGAGACAGAGATACAAAGAGAGCGAGAGGACAAGAGAGAGGACAGACAAAGAGACAGAGAGAGAAGAGAGAGAGAGACGAGAGAGAGAGAGAGACGACAGACAGAGAGAGAGGACAGAGACAGATACAAAGAGAGAGACGAGAGACAAGAGAGAGAGAGAGAAAGACAGGCCAGAGAGAGACGACAGAGAGCAGAGACAGAGACAGAAGAGAGAGAGAAGAGAACAGAGAGAGAGAAGACAAGACTAGAGGACAGACAGACAGAGGAGAGAGAAGAGACAGCGAGAGAGAGAGCAGAGACAGAGACAGAGACAGACAGACAGAGAGAGAGGACAGAGACAGAGAGAGAGACAGAGAAGAGACAAGGAGACAGAGAGGAGAGAAGGAGAGAGGACAGAAGACAGAGAACAGAGGAGAGAGAGACAGAGACAGAGAGAGAGAGACAGAGACAGACGGAGACAGAGACAGACAGAGACAGAGAGAAAGACAGAGACGAGACACAGCAGACGAGAGACGACAGAGGACGAGAGACGAGACCGACAGAGAACGAGACGAGGGGAGAGAAGACAGAGACAGAGAGAGCAAAGAGCGAGAGAAGACGAAGACAGGAAACAGGACAGACAGAAGACCAGACAGAGAGAGAGACAGAGAGAGACAGGACAGACAGAAAGAGAGAGAGAGACAGAGACAGAACAGACAGGACAGACGAGAGAGACAGACAAGAGAGCAGAAGAAGACAGAGGACAGAGAACAGACACAGAAGACAGAGAGAGAGACGAAGAGAGAGAGAGGAGCAGGAAGAGACAGCAGGACACCCCCCCCCCCCCCCCCCCCCCCTGAGAGAGAGAGAGAGAGAGAGAGAGAGAGAGAGCAGAGACAGAGGACAGAGAGAGGAGAGAGAGAGAGAGGAGAGAAGACAGAAGAAGAGAGAGAGAGAGAGAGAGACAGAGAGGGAGAGAGGAGAGGAGAGAAGAGAGAGAGGAGAGAGAGAGAGAGAGAGAGAGAGAGAGAGAGAAGAGAGAGAGAGAGAGAGAGAGAGAGAGAGAGAGAGAGAGAGAAGAGCGAAGACGAGAGAGAAGAGACGAGAGAGGAGAGACGAGACAGGACAGACAGGACGACAGAGACAGAGACAGGACATAGAGAGAGACAGAGAGAGGAAGAAGAGACAGACAAGAGACAGAGAGAGAGAGAGAGAGAGAGAGACAGAGAGAGACAGACAGAGAGAGAGACAGAGACAGACAGAGAGAAAAAAAACTAAACATCTCCATCTGCAGGGGAAGGAACACACCATACCCATTAAAATGAAGTCAAAGAGAGAGAGAGAGATATGGAGAGTGAGAGACAGAGAGAGACAGAGAGAGAGAGAGAGAGTGCCTGGGGTCTGGCTGGTGTGGTTTAGCTTTAGCTTCAAAGGGAATCTGTCAAACTTATCCCAGTGTCTGACTGACTAGATGTCAGAATCAGAACAAGACCTCTCACTGAGCTGAATAACAGAGAACACTCGGTCTAGAAGTTGGCCTGTTAGCACTGATCTAGGATCAGTGTATCCTCTCTGAATCATAACCTTAAGTACTAGGGGACATAACACACATCTAACCTGAGTAACAGAGAACACGCTGGCTGTGAGCACAGGTCTAGGATCAGTGTATCCTCTCTGAATCATAACCTTAAGTACTAGGTCCAGGGCAGCCCAACCCTTTTCCTGGAGATCTACTGTCCTCTGGGTTTTCAGTCCAACACTAATTTAACGCACCTGATGCTACTAATTAGCTGCTCAACAAGATCTTAACTAGCTGACTCAGGTGTGTTAAATTAGGGTTGGACTGACAACCTACAGGACAGTAGATCTCCAGGAAGAGGGTTGGGCAGCCCTGTACTAGGGGATGTATCACAAATCTAACCTGAGCAACCGAGAACACTCTGGCTGTGAGCACAGGTCTAGGATCGTCTCTAGGCCTATACAGTAGACTTGGGCGGTACATCATATATACTATATGTACAGTGCATTTGGAAAGTATTCAGACGGCTTGACTTTTTCCACATTTTGTTACATTACGGACTTATTCTAAAATAGATTAAATAAATAAAAACATCCTCAGCAACCTACCCACAATACCCATAATGACATCATTTATTTTATTTTATTTATTTTACCAGGTAAGTTGACTGAGAACACGTTCTCATTTGCAGCAACGACCTGGGGAATAGTTACAGGGGAGAGGAGGGGGATGAATGAGCCAATTGTAAACTGTAAACTGGGGATTATTAGGTGACCGTGATGGTTGAGGGCCAGATTGGGAATTTAGCCAGGACACCGGGGTTAACACCCCTACTCTTACGATAAGTGCCATGGGATCTTTAATGACCTCAGAGAGTCAGGACACCCGTTTAACGTCCCATCCGAAAGACAGCACCCTACACAGAGCAGTGTCCCCAATCACTGCCCTGGGGCATTGGGATCTTTGTTTAGACCAGAGGAAAGAGTGCCTCCTACTGGCCCTCCAACACCACTTCCAGCAGCACCTGGTCTCCCATCCAGGGACTGACCAGGACCAACCCTGCTTAGCTTCAGAAGCAAGCCAGCAGTGGTATGCAGGGTGGTATGCTGCTGGCAATCATAATACCCCATGATGATGTCACAATAGCCCATAATGACAAAGTGAAAACAGGTTTTTAGAAATGTTTGCACTTTTATAAAAAATGTCAAACTGAAATACCTTGTTTACATAAGTATTCAGACCCTTTGCTATGATACTCGAAATTGAGCTCAGGTGCATCCTGTTAACATTGATCATCCTTTAGATGTTTCTACAACTTGATTGGAGTCCACCTGTGGTAAACTCAGTTGATTGGACATGATTGGGAAAGGCACACACCTGTCTATATAAGGTCCCACAGTTGACAGTGCATGTCAGAGCAAAAACCAAGCCATGAGGTCGAAGGAATTGTCCGTAGAGCTCCGAGACAGGATTTTGTTGAGGCACAGATCAGGTGAAGGGTACCAAAAAAAGTGATGGTCCCCAAGAACACAGTGGCTTCCATCATTATTAAATCAAATAAGTTTGGAACCACCAAGACTCTTCCTAGAGCTGGCCGCCCGGCCAAACTGAGCAATCAGGGGAGAAGGGCCTTGGTCAGGGAGGTGACCAAGAACCCGATTGTCACTCTAACAGAGCTCCAGAGTTCCTGGGTGGAAATGGGATAACCTTCAAGAAGGATAACCATCTCTGCAGAACTCCACCAATCAGGCCTTTATGGTAGAGTGGCCAGACGGAAGCCACTCCTCAGTAAAAGGAGTGGCAGCCCGCTTTGGAGTTTCCCAAAAGGTTCCTAAAGACTCTCAGACCACGAGAAAACAAGATTCTTTTGTCTAACAAAATCCAGATTGAACTCTTTGACCTGAATTCTAAACGTCACGTCTGGAGGAAACCTGGCACCATCCCTACGGTGAAGCATGGTGGCAGCATCATGCTGTGGGGTTGTTTTTCAGCGGCAGGGACTGGCAAACAAAGATCGATGCTCCGTTCATCGTTGCCAAGTACAGAGAGATCTTTGATGAAAACCTGCTCCGGAGCACTCAGGACCTCAGACTGGGGCGAAGTTTCAACCTTCCTACAGGACAACGACCCTAAGCACACAGCCAAGATGACACAGGACTGGCTTCGGGACAAGTCTCTGAATGTCCTTGAGTGACCCAGCCAGAGCCCGGATCTGTCGTCCCACAACTGTCCCAGAGTCTGTTTGCAATAGGCTACTTCTTTCTCCACAAGCTAACTAGTAGAATAGGTCAACTTTTCTACTATGGTGTGGGGGTGTATTATATTGACATAAGATAGTGATTCTGCTGTACGTTACTTGTCTTGTTGATGAGGAAAACTACATCTTGACAGTCATTCTAACATCTTCAAAGTGAACATCAGAATTCGGTAAGAAGGACCGCATCATTCTTGCATCATTCGATTTGCATGTTCTTTTTTATATGAATTACAATAATCTAAATATGATTTCTGTCATTCTGAGCACTGTGGACGGACGCCCTAATCAGGTTACTCACCCAATACAGTTAGACTCATTCTAGTATGAGTTATTTACAGTTAGACTCCTTTAAGAAAACCATGTATCACAAAGTTGTTCATTTGCACAATTTCTCTCGTTCATTTTAGCTTCTAAAATGTCCACACTCACCGAAAATGACATTCGGTAGCTACTAGCTATACTTTTATAACCTTATGAGCTGGATTTGCCTGTCTTTGCAATTAATTCTGTGCATTTTCTTTTCGCTTGTTACCATTTAGCTAACAGCTTCTATGTGATTTTGCTATTAGTTTGTGCTAATTTTGTTAGCATTCTGGTAATAGAGGCCCAATGGGCTTTTCGTGCATTTTTACTAACCTTTGTGGGCAATTAAAAAAAATATATATATATATTTTAAAAAATTCACCTTTATTTAACCAGGTAGGCTAGTTGAGAACAAGCTCTCATTTGCAACTGCGACCTGGCCAAGATAAAGCAAAGCAGTTCGACACATTCAACAACACAGAGTTACACATGGAATAAACAAACATACAATCAATAATACAGTAGAAAAAGTCTATAAACAGCATGTGCAAATGAGGTAGGATAAGAGAGGTAAGGCAATAAATAGACCATGGTGGCGAAGTAATTACTGCAATTAAACACTGGAATGGTAGAATGTGCAAAAGATGAATGTGCAAGTAGAGATACTGGGGTGCAAAGGAGCAAGGTAAATAAATAAAGTAGGGGATGAGGTAGATTGGATGGGCTATTTACAGATGAACTATGTACAGGTGCAGTGATCTGTGAGCTGCTCTGACAGCTGGTGCTTTAGTGGTTTTTGCAGTTTGTTCCCGTCATTGGCAGCAGAGCACTGGAAGGAGAGGCGGCCAAAGGAAGAATTGACTTTGGGGGTGACCAGTGAGATATACCTGCTGTAGCACGTGCTACGGGTGGGTGCCGGTAATACTGTAATGCCGGTAATACTGTAAATCCCTGGATGAGAGAAGGACCATGACGATATGAAAATCTGGCTGCTGCCCAAGCCTACTATACACTCGCCATTCTGAGCTCAACCATTAGGGACGTTGGAAGAAAAACTGACTTGAGATCAGCATCCATGGGCAACTTCATCCTAGTTTAACAGAAAACTAGGACAAAGAATGACTAGAAGAAATCACGTCAGGAGAGGTACATTTTACATTTTAGTCATTTAGCAGACGCTCTTATCCAGAGCGACCTTCAGAAGCAATTAGGGTTAAGTGCCTCGCTCGATTTTACACCTAGTCGGCTCAGGGATTCGAACTGGCCCAACGCTCTTAACCGCTAGGCTACGTGCCAACCCATACACATACAGTACACTTAGCCGCTAGGCTACCTGCCAACCCATACACATACAGTACACTTAGCCGCTAGGCTACCTGCCAACCCAAATAACATACGGTACACTTAGCCGCTAGGCTACCAATGCCGAACCCATTCACATACAGTACATTTATAGTTCTGTTGTACACTCCACTTTTCTCCAGCTAAACTGGCTCAGTGAGTCTACGACTAGTTGTGTTCTATCCAGGGCTAATGCCTCTTCCCTGGCGGCTCCCCTGGAAGAAAGGTCATTGTAGCGCAGAGAGGAAGAGGGAGACGTGGAGGAGAGAGAGAGGGAGGAGGAGGATGATATAGATGGTCCAGTCACAGCGAAACATCTAATTGGCCATTGACATGACACATACGCCGTCTGTCAGTGGGTAGAGTAGACTATGAGGCCCATAGCTCTGTCAGTGGTGGTATAGGAGACTATGAGCCCATATCTCTGTCAGTGGGTATAGGAGACTTTGAGCCCATATCTCTGTCAGTGGGTTATAGGAGACTATGAGCCCATATCTCTGTCAGTGCGGCTATAGGAGACTATGAGCCCAATAGCTCTGTCAGTGGGTATAGGAGACTATGAGCCATATCTCTGTCAGTGGGTATAGGAGACTATGAGCCCATAGCTCTGTCAGTGGGTATAGGAGACTATGAGCCCATATCTCTGTCAGTGGTTATAGGAGACTATGAGCCCATATCTCTGTCAGTGGTTAAGAGACTATGAGCCCATAGCTCTGTCAGTGGGTATAGGAGACTATGACCCATAGCCTTGTCAGTGGGTATAGGAGACTATGAGCCATATCTCTGTCAGTGGGTAATAGGAGACTATGAGCCCATAGCTCTTGTCAGTGGGTATAGGAGACTATGAGCCCATATCTCTGTCAGTGGGTATAGGAGACTATGAGCCCATAGCTCTGTCAGTGGGTATAGGAGACTATGAGCCCATTATCTCTGTCAGTGGGTATAGGAGACTATGAGCCCATATCTCTGTCAGTGGGTATAGGAGACTATTGAGCCCATAGCTCTGTCAGTGGGTATAGGAGACTATGAGCCATAGCTCTGTCTGTGGGTATAGGAGACTATGAGCCCATATCTCTGTCAGTGGGTTATAGGAGACTATGAGCCCATAGCTCTGTTCAATGGGTATAGGAGAACTATGAGCCCATATCTTGTCAGTGGGTATAGGAGACTATGAGCCCATATCTCTGTCAGTGGGTATAGGAGACTATGGAGCCCATAGCTCTGTCGTGGGTATAGGAGACTATGAGCCATATCTCTGTCAGGGGTATAGGAGCTATGAGCGCCATATCTCTGTTAGACTACAGGTGGCCTTTGGGAGCCTAATTCATAATGTTGCCATGAGTTATTTACAGTCAGACTATTATAGGATGAGTTATTTACGAGTTGGACTCATTATAGAATGAGTTCATGCCATGTCTCTAACATTGTTCATTTGATATTTTCCACAGAATCCTGTGTGATTCTGGTTAGGGCTGGGAATTACCAAGGACTTCAAGATACCATATTATCACCATTACTTAGGTGCCGATACGATATGTGTTGAGATTCTCATGATTCTATATGTATTGAGATTCTATATGTATTGAGATCTCATGAGTCGTTTATATATTGTGATTTCATAATTCATATGCATTGAGGTTCTCATGATTTATATGATGTATTGAGATTCTATATGTATTGGATTCTCATGTTCTTTATGTATTGTGATTTTCATATTCTATATGCATTGAGTTCTCATGATTCTATATGTATTGTGTTTATTGTATTGAGATTCATGGATTCTATATGTATTGTTCTATATGTATTGTGATTCTCATGATTCTATATGTATTTGCATTATGTATGTATTGGAATTCTCATATTCCTATATTATTGTTGTTCTCATGATTCTATATTGCATTGTGATTCTCATGATTCTATATGTATTGCTGATTCTATATGTATTGTGATTTCTATATGTATTGAGATTCTCATGATTCTATATGTATTGTGATTCTTATATGTATTGAGATTCTTATACTGTATGTAAGATTCTATTGTATTGTTGATTCTCATGATTCTTATATGTATTGGTGATTCTCATGATTCTATATGTATTGGGAATTATCATGATTCATATGTATTGGGATTCTCATGATTCTATATGTTTGGGATTTCTCATGATTGCTTATATGTATTGAGTTCTATTATTGTATTGAGATTCTATATGTATTGTGATTCTCATGATTCATATGTATTGTGATTCTATATGTATGTGATTCTGTCATGATTCTATATGTATTGTGATTCTTCATGATTCTATAGGTATTGTGATTCTCATGATGTCTATATTGTATTGTGATTCTCAGTTCTATATGTATTGTGATTCTCATGATTCTATATGTATTGTGATTCTCATGATTCTATATGTATTGTGATTCTCATGATTCTATATGTATTGAGATTCGATGTTCCAAACATATTGCTGCAGAGGGACAAGAGAGCCATGAGAAAACAAGTTATCAGCCATGGAAATAAAAGTGCAGAAAACTAATTGGTTCCCTATTTACAGTTTTCCTAATTGTTACATGTTTGCTGTAACTACGTCTCAGGCACTCAAAACTGTAAACACAAAACAGAAAAAAGTTAGCCAATTTCCCCAAACCACACAGGCATCTTGCAAAATAAAACACAGCTATCAAAAACATGTACTCCCTGCTCAAAATGAAACAAAAATGAAACACACACATCAAATGAATCTAACTTAGTGACAACTGAGATCACGCTAATGTGACACGTTCAAAAAACACGACCAGAACATATTTCAAATCAAATCAAATCACATGTTATTGGTCACATACACATGGTTAGGAGATGTTAATGCCAGTGTAGCGAAATGCTTGTGCTTTTAGTTCCAACAGTGCAGTAATATCTAACAAATAATCTAACAACTACCTAATACACACAAATCTAACAAGTAATATAACTATTCCCCAACAACTACCTAATACACACAAACACAAATCTAAAGGGGTGAATGAGATAATGTACATATAAATATATGGATGAGCGATGGCTGAGCAGCATAGGCAAGATGCAGTAGAAGGTATAAAATACAGTATATACATATGAGATGAGTAATGTAAGATATGTAAACATTATTAAAGTGGCATTATTTAAAGTGGGCTCAGCTTTGATGCACCTGTACTGACCTCGCCTTCTGGATGATAGCGGGGGGAACAGGCAGGGGCTCGGGTGGTTGTTGTCCTTGATGATCTTTATGGCCTTCCTGTGACATCGGGTGCTGTAGGTGACATGGAGGGCAGGTAGTTTGCCCCTGGTGATGCGTTGTGCAGACGTCACCACCCTCTGGAGAGCCTTGCGGTTGAGGGCGGTGCAGTTGCCATACCAGGCTGTGATACAGCCCAACAGGATGCTCTCGATTGTGCATCTGTAAAAGTTTGAGTCTAAAGACTAAGATTTTGTTGTTATACTGTATATTGTTTGTGTGTACTCAAACAAGAAAGGAACACAAATGCAAAACATTTTGTTTTATATTTCAACGTGACATGTCAAACAGCATACTGTAAGCACACATACAATAACAATGAAATCATACAGTAAATGTATTTTGCATTTGCAAAGGAAGAAAAATAGGCCTATTTGTACTACTGTGATGTATGTTAGACCAATTGTACAGAATAGATAAAGAAACTGTCAAAATACAGTCAAATCTAAATCATAAGTCAAGAAACAAATACTCAAAAAATCAGTAATGTCTGTTGTTTTGGTCCGGCCACAGATTTTCATCAACATCACAGGCGATATTCTCCTTGGCCAGACAGCGGGGGAAATATCTTCTGGCATGATGCATTCACAACTGACAGGACTCTGCTGGAATGTCACCACAGGCCTCCTCCATTGCCTGGAGAACGGCCATACGTTCATGGGGTTTGCGATCATACACCTTCCACCACCATGCTGAAAACAACTCCTCAATGGGGTTGAGAAATGGGGAATATGGTGGGAGATAGAGAATTTTAAACCTGGGATGGTCATGGATACCAGTTGCGGGCCTGAACAGCCCGATGGAAACTCACGTTGTCCCAAATTAGAACATACATTTGCTGCTCAGGATCACCTGGCCCTCTCTGCTCAGGATCACCTGACCCTCTCTGCTCTGGATCACCTGGTCCTCTCTGCTCTGGATCACCTGGCCCTCTCTGCTAAGGATCACCTGGCCCTTCTTGCTCAGGATCGCCTGCCCTCTCTGCTCAGGATCACCTGACCCTCTCTGCTCAGGATCACCTGGCCCTCTCTGCTCAGGGATCGCCTGGCCCTTCTCTGCCTCAGGATCACCTGGCCCTCTCTGCTCCTGGATCACCTGGCCCTCTCTGCCTCAGGATCACCGGGCCCTCTGCTCTGGATCACCGCGGCCCTCTGCTCTGGATCACCTGACCTCTCTGCTCAGGATCACCTGACCCTCTCTGCTCAGGATCCCTGGCCCTCTCTGCTCAGCATCACCTGACCCTCTCTGCTCTGGATCACCTGGTCCTCTCTGCTCAGGATTACCTGGCCTCTCTACTCAGGATCACCTGGCCCTCTCTGCTCAGGATCACCTGGCCCTCTCTGCTCAGGATCACCTTGACCCTCTCTGCTCTGGATCACCTGGTCCTCTCTGCTCTGGATCACCTGGCCCTCTCTGCTAAGGATCACCTGGCCCTCTCTGCTAAGGATCACCTGGCCCTCTCTGCTCAGGATCGCCTGGCCCTCTCTGCTCAGGATCACCTGACCCTCTCTGCTCAGGATCACCTGGCCCTCTCTGCTCAGGATCGCCTGGCCCTCTCTGCTCAGGATCACCTGGCCCTCTCTGCTCTGGATCACCTGGCCCTCTCTGCTCAGGATCACCGGGCCCTCTCTGCTCTGGATCACCGGGCCCTTCTGCTCTGGATCACCTGACCCTCTGCTGCTCAGGATCACCTGACCCTCTTGCTCAGGATCACCTGGCCCTCTCTGCTCAGCATCACCTGACCCTCTCTGCTCTGGATCACCTGGTCCTCTCTGCTCAGGATTACCTGGCCCTCTCTACTCAGGATCACCTGGCCCTCTCTGCTCAGGATCACCTGGTCCTCTCTGCTCTGGCTGAAAAAGATTGTCGTGTAAGGTGTTGAGGAAATGAAGGAGATGGGCAGTGTTGTGTGGTTCAAGGGTGGGATGGCGGTGGAAAACCCCATTGTGGCTTATAGCTGCGCAGATGGTGACATTTCCCCCGCTCTGGCTAGGTACAGTACCTCAATGATGGCGTGTTGACCAATGATGTTCCTTTCTCTCCTCCTCAACTTTGCTAAATTGAATCCAGCCTTATCTATGAATATGAGTTCCTGGGGGATGGGACTTGCATCCAACTCCACGATTCTCTGAAATGACAGTAAATACTGTAACTGCTGTATAGTAAAGTTTACAGGCAACATCAATGAGTCTCTAATGTTTCAACAGTGTAATACTATTACATTACATACTTGGACATATTTGTACCGTTTATCCTTCACTCTTTGGCAATTCCTTTCAAATGGGACTCTGTAGATTTGCTTCATCCGAAGATGCTGTTTGTTAAGGATGCGGGCTGTGGTTGATAAGCTCACTCTGATGTTATGGAAGATGGCAGGGTTTTCAATCATCTGTTGTTGGATTCCCCCACAGTCTTATGGCATTATGTTCAACTACCATTTGCACAATGGCATCCTCCTGTTCATCTGTAAATAGACACATTCTATTTTGTCTTTCAGTTCTACAAAAACAACATAGCCTGCAGTACAGTAAACACTACAGTAATACAGAATACAAGATAAACATGTTACAAAGTAGCATAGCTCCCAATTTCATACATACATTAATACATTATACTTTAACTTTGTTTCCCCTTACAGTATGTATTGGAATCTACAGTCTTTATGTTGTACTACTGTCAAGTAGTAAAAGTAGTAGAGAGGTCCATCGTCTGCAGTACAAACCTCTTCTCATTGTGGAACGTCTGGATGATGGATGCTACTGTGAAGCAGCTCAGATTGGGCAGCACTCTCAGCCCAGCCTCTCTCAAGGTCAAACCGGGGTTGACCACATAGTCCACCACAGTCACCCAAATTTTATCAGAGATTACTCTCCTTGTTCTTGGTCTTCATCTACCTCTCTTTGCCAAGTTTGCTTCCATTGGACTGCATGGTGTGTGTGTGAGCTGGACTGCATGGTGTGTGTGTGTGAGAGAGAGAAAGAGAGAGAGAGAGAGAGACGTCCTCCGTGTACAACGTAAAACATCAAATAAATGCATGGAGAGCAGAATTAGGCCGACACCCGCTAATGATCAAAATCCAGAAAAGAGCCGTTCAATTCTGCAACCACCTAAAAGGAAGCGATTCCCAAACCTTCCATAACAAAGCCATCACCTACAGAGAGATGAACCTGGAGAAGAGTCTCCTAAGCAAGCTGGTCCTGGGGCTCTGTTCACAAACACAAACAGACCCCACAGAGCCCCAGGACAGCAACACAATTAGAGCCAACCAAATCATGAGAAACAAAAATATAATTACTTGACACATTGGAAAGAATTCTCAAAAAAACAGAGTAAACTTGAATGCTATTTGGTCCTAAACAGAGAGAATACCTGACCACTGTGGCTGACCCAAAATTAAGGAAAGCTTTGACTATGTACAGACTCAGTGAGTGAGCATAGCCTTGCTATTGAGAAAGACCTGGCTCTCAAGAGAAGACAGGCTATGTGCACACTGCCTGCAAAATGAGGTGGAAACTGAGATGCACTTCCTAACCTCCTGCCAGATGTATGACTATATTAGAGACACATATTTCCCTCAGATTACACAGACCCACAAATAATTAAAAAACATATCACATTTTAAAACATATAAACTTTTGATAAACTCCCATATCTATTGTGTGAAATACCACAGTGTGCGACAGCAGCAAGATTTGTGACCTGTTGCCACAAGAAAAGGGCAAACAAACACCATTGTAAATACAACCTATATTTATGTTTATTTATTTTCCCTTTTGTACTTTAACTATTTGTACATCATTACAACACTGTATATTGACATAATATGACATTTGAAATGTCTTTATTCTTTTGAAACTTTTGTAAGTGTAATGTTTACTGTACATTTTTATTGTTTATTATTTTTATTGTTTATTATCTATTTAACTTGCTTTGGCAATGTAAACATATGTTTTCCATGCCAATAAAGCCCTTCAATTGAAATTGAATTAATTTGAGATGTAGAGAGAGATGCATAGAGAGAGAGATACAGAGAGAGAAACAGAGACAGAGAGAAAAACCTGGACAAAGGGGGAAACATATGTTTCTGTCTGTTAATCTGGAGTTTATCACAGTAAGATGATTAGGGTTTGGATCCTTCCAAATGGCAGAATATTCCCTTTATAGTGCACTACTTTTGAACAAGGCACTACTTTTGCAGTGCACTATAACTGGAATAGGGTGCCATTTGGGACACACAGGGAGCTTTGATGCTCCTTCCCTCCCTCTGCATTAAACATAACAGATAGATTGAATGGCTCAAGCCCATCCAAAGCCAATTAGTTACAACATTTGAGGTACAAGGCACAGATCTAGGATCAGCTTCCCTGCTCTTAAATCCTTACCTGAATGTTTTGGGAGGAAAACCAGTCAAACTGACTTTGGATCAGTGTCTGGGGCAACTTGAACCTAAATCACAGCCGCACTTCGTCTCAAACCTTGATTAAAGCAAATCAAATCAAATTGTATTTGTCACATGCGCCGAATTCAACAGGTGAAGACCTTACCATGAAAGCACTTAACCAACAATGCAATTTTAAGAAAAATAAGTGTTAAGTAAAAAATAGATAAGTAAAACATTTATAATAAAAGTTCAAATAATTTAACAGTAGCAGTAAAATAACAATGGCGAGGCTATATACAGGGGGTACATGTACAGAGTCAATGTGCGGGAGCACCGGTTAGTCTAAGTAATTGAGGTAATATGTACATGTAGGTATAGTTAAAGTGACTATGCATAGATAATAACAGAGAGTAGCAGCAGCGTAAAAGATGAGTCTGGGTAGCCCTTTGATTAGCTGTTCAGGAGTCTTATGGCTTGGGGGTAGAAGCTTTTAAGAAGCCTTTTGGACCTAGACTTGGCACTCCTTTACCACTTGCCGTGTGGTAGCACAGAGAACAGTCTATGACTGGGGTGGCTGGAGTCTTTGACAATTTTTAGGGCCTTCCTCTGACACCGCCTGGTATAGAGGTCTTCTATGGCAGGGAGCTTGGCCACAGTGATGTACTGAGCCGTATGCACTACCCTCTGTAGTGCCTTGCGGTCGGAGGCTGAGCAGTTGCTACAGCAGGCAGTGATGCAACCCGTCAGGATGCTCTTGATGGTGCAGCTGTAGAACCTTTTGAGGATCTGAGGACCCATGCCAAATCTTTTCAGTCTCCTGAGGAGTAATAGGTTTTGTCGTGCCCTCTTCACAACTGTCTTGGTGTGTTTGGACCATGTTAGTTTGTTGGTGATGTGGACACCAAGGAACTTGAAGCTCTCAACCTGCTCCACTACAGCCCGTCGATGAGAATGGGGTCGTGTTCGGTATTCCTTTTGCTGTAGTCCACAATCATCTCCTTTGTCTTGATCACATTGACGGAGAGGTTGTTGTCCTTGCACCACACGGCCGACTCGTTAATAAAGAAAAAGTATTCCTCCAGTATGGGGTGAGTAATCGCTGTCCTGATATCTAGAAGCTCTTTTTGTTCATAAGTAGTGATGCACCGATATGATATTTTTGGCCGATACCGATATTCGATATTTACCTTGCCAAAATGAAAGGTGCCATCATCTAAAATAACCCTATTTTATAAGACAGTTCTTAGCCACAATAAGGATTAGCCACAATAGTGGACTTTGCGGTTAGCCTTCAAAATAAAAGTATGGCATAATTCTACTATTTGTATTAATTTGCATCACTGTCAATTACATACTTTTATTTTGAAGGCAAACCGCAAATTCCACTATTGTGCCTAATCCTTATTGTGGCTAGCTTCACAAAACACAACCCAGTCCGGTCGAGCCTCACTTGCCAGATGAAACTAGCTGGCTGCTTATAATGTTAGTTTTGTGCAACAGGGTTAAGTAGCTAGCTAGCTATTTATTTTCACGAACTGAAGTTCATTTTCAAATGGCGAACAACAAGTGGCAACCTAGCTAATACTTACTCACAAGGATTCCTAAATCATTGCGAAGAATAATGAAAATGACTGCGGTTTCTACTGGTCATTGTTTTCAGGCTGGTTGTATTGGTTTTAGCTAGGTACCAAGCTAAAGCTAGCTACCCCAGAAGTTGCGGTCGAACAAATTATGCTTTATTACCAACGTGGTATTGTAAACACATCGTTCGTGGCCGGTGTTTGCTTGTTTGCAGACTTTTTTGTAAAGCTTTGACAGTGCTACTGTATCTTTTTTGACACTCAAAGACCTAAACGGCGTTCCATAGTATGTATGTCGTGAAGCTAATAGCAGTGACGCTATTACTGTGTAACTCC
Organism: Salvelinus sp. IW2-2015; assembly: GCF_002910315.2. Lineage (NCBI taxonomy): Eukaryota > Metazoa > Chordata > Actinopteri > Salmoniformes > Salmonidae > Salvelinus > Salvelinus sp. IW2-2015. Next base: position 388,295 of record NC_036868.1, on the reverse strand, counting down.
GGTAGGGCAACATCTGAAAAATAGCGCACTTGGTAGTGTGTACCGGTGCTCGATCAGTCGGCGAAAGTCAACATCACCCACGACAGAGAACGGTTGATTGTCAAGGGCAATGAATTCAATTTTCTTGGCTTTAATGGATTTCGCCTTTGAGTTGTCTCACTGAAATGTTCTTACTCTGAAATGACTGCTCGACATGTTGACTGCTCGATCCACACAGCAGACATTGTGGGAATGCTGTGTTGCACGTGTAGCGCAAAATGTTACGTGGCGTTATTACATCATGTACCTATGTTATATAGGTATGCACGGTAGCTTTGACATCGGTTTTTAACATCGGTGTTAAACTAGACGTCGGGCCGATACCGCTGTTGGCATATTTAGCTAATATCGTCCGATTCCGATATGTTCACCGATATATTGTGCATCCCTAGTCATAAGACACGATGCCAGAAACATTATGTACAAAATAAGTTACAAATAACGTGAGAAAACACACTATAAAACAATTGGTTAGGGGATCGTCATCTCCTCCTGCACCATTATTATATTACATTATTATATGTATAGCTGACCTTAGAAGTGTATCCTGTAATGACCATCGATTCAGAAACCAACCAAGCATTACCTGGCCTCTGTAGAACCCAGGGATGGGGATCTGTGTTAAACTCAATCGTCTTTGACACACTGATTGATGTACCTCAGAGGTCAAGCAGTTCATAGGTAGTTAATGAATGCAGGTCACCTTTTTGACCCAGGGTCAAGAAGAAGTAAAGAGTTTGGACTATGCCTACATTTTGGCTACCACTTTTCTTTTAATGCCTTGTATCAAACATAATTAGAGTCATTTTTTTTTTTTTACATCTCATGGCCTTTTACAGGTTTGATCAATTACTCTGCTCATCCAAACCCTTATTGGTGTCAAATTACACTGATTGTGGTATTTTTCTGAGCGTCAATTATGTCACTCTAGTGAGGTGTTCTACCCAATGACCAAGCAGAGGAATCCAGTTGAACTGGTGTTAAATTAAATTAGCAAATTTACATGATTTAACAGGTTTACTGCTAGTTCATGTACCCTGAAGAGTTCAGGTCCCAAGACACTCAGGGGAAATGACAGCCATGCCATTACACCTTCAGAGTCAGCGAGCTCATTAACCCAAATCACCTCTTTAATCAGCCAGGTGTATAAATGACAACCATGTATCATAAAAGGGAAGCGATTTGTGAGTGAATGGGATGAAGACTTGGTCCTGTATAGTGAAAGGCGTATGAACAAGAAGCATGTATCATGAAAGGGGATTGTTTCGCTAGTGGGCAGGGATGAGAACTGAGAAGAGTTTTAAGGGGCTATTAGAGCGTTGGGCAAGTAACCGAAAGGTTGCTGGATCGAATCCCTGAGCTGACAAGGTAAAAATCTGTCGTTCTGCCCCTGAGCAAGGCAGTTAACCCGCTGTTCCCCGTGCGCAGAAGACGTGGATGTCGATGATGGCAGCCTCCCCGCGCATCTCTGATTCAGAGGGGTTGGGTTAATAGGGACAGTTGTAAATCATGCAGCGCCGTGTGTCACGATCGCAGATTTTAGAGAAACAACAAATGTCGGTACATATAAGTGTCTTATATTGGCTGAAAGCTTAACTTGTTAATATAACTGCACTGTCCAATTTACAGTAGCTGTTACTGTGAAAAAATGCCATGCTATTGTTTGAGGAGAGCTCCTAACAGCAAATCACTTTTTTCACCACGATAGGTTTGATCAAATCCCCTCTGAAGGTGAAATGTGTACTTACATTCTGAAATCTTGCTCTGATTTATCATCCAAAGGGTCTCAGAGATAACATGAAGTGTTGTTTTGTTAGGTAAAGTAATTTTTCATATCTTAAAAAGGTTCATATAGCATGCACGATCGATTTTGTATTTCCACTCGTTCAATTTGCAAAGAAAGGAATCTGTGAAAGTCTAACCCTAAACGTTGTTTCAACCAGTCAAATCACGTTCGTATGTATTCCTCAGAGATCCTAGAACATAACCAGACTTCACTATATCATTAGGAGTGTAGTATATCCTATAGGACACCACATTTGGTCAGAGAGTGATGCCTTCATGGCACGCCGATGACGCGGGTGGCCTTCACTTAATTGAATGTAACTTTCTCAAATAAGCACCAATCGGGGTCAAACAAAGCTAGCTAGATAGAAACCCCGTATCTGACGCAAAATGTTGCTGCTAACCTTGTGTGACATCAAGCCTTTTCCTTTTGGACAAAAATTATAAGAATATGGAGAGTTATGAAGTTATGAAAACTGGGTGTTTTGCAAATGTTGAACTTATAAATATTGGTACTAATACGGGAAAGCTAAATCAAAGTACAAGTATACAGATTTGACAGTATTCTTGCAGAAAAATGTCATGTGAATGTAAATGTCTCCTTCACGATTTGCCCAAATGTACCTGGGTGACTTCACACTAAAAGTCATGTAGTTTGCTCATACTTCAAGTTATCCATCTGAAACTTTGCACATACACTGCTGCCATCTTGTGGACACTATCGAATTACAACCAGAGTGATGGCTAGATTTGGGACCTTTCTGTTGCATTTCAAAGATGGTGGTAGGAAAAAAAAGCGGTTGGTTCTACTCAGATCTTTTGTGTTATGTTCTCCTGCATTCAATTCACATTTACACAAACTTCAAAGTGTTTCTCCTTTAAATGGTACCAAGAATATTAATATTCTTGCTTCAGGGCCTGAGCCACAGGCAGTTAGATTTGGGTATGTCATTTTAGGCGAAAATTGAAAAAAAGGGGGCAATCCCTGAAAGTTTAAATGCAGAAGACACATTTCAGTTGAATGCATTCAGTTGTACAACTGACTAGGTATCCCCTTTTCCCTATATTAGGTCTCCTCTGTAATGATGACTGTATTGATTGGCAAGGCTCCATTGTGTTTTATGTGAGAGAGAGAGAGAGGAGAGAAGAGAGAGAGAAGAGAGGAGAGAGAAGAGAGAGAGGAGAGAGGAAGAGAGAGAGAAGAGAGGAGAAGAGAGAGAGAGAGAGAGGAGAGAGCCAGCTCTTACTGCGCATGGATGATACGGAAGTCCTCCTCCATCAGGAGGTTAACCTGGCTATAAACCTCTCGTCTCTGTTCGGACACTAATGGAATTTGTCCCTTCACCCCCCCCCCTCCAACCTCTACCCCCCCGTGTCACACACACACACAGACATACAAACACACGTACTTTCAGACCTAATGGTTCTCAGAACGAGGCGGAAGGCAGAGAGGCTTCTATCAACTTGATGAATGCACTAGTCATTCCTGGCCTTACAGGAGTGATATGAAGACCTGTGTAGGATGAAGTGGTCTTCCTTGTACACGTCAGTGAATCCAGTGAATCCTCCTCAGTCTCCTAACTCTCATAGCTGCCCTCTAGAGTAGTTTGACGTCTCCATCTTTGTCTCCTCTCCTGACGTAGTCTGGCTCTTAAAGTCTGTGAAGTCACGTGGGTCGAGCATCAGCCAGGCTACTCCTGACCTACAGTTCCCCAAAAACACATCATAAGCCAATCACAGTAGAGGAAACCCACTATCAGCCAATCACAGGAGAGGACAGGGAATGGCCCCATCCTGTGACTCCGTGTTTTCTTAATGTGGTTTGACACCATGCCCTTCTCTGCTGTGGAGGTCACTGCACCAACATTAGAGAGTGCAGAGGGAGGAAAGAGGAGAGGGAGAAGGAGAGGGGAAGAGAGAGACAGCATCCTTTAACTATAGCCATTTCACCCTGTAAGGGCACATTCCTCCAAGTCAATCGAACTTGACACAATTAAACAAGATGAGACACCTAGGGATCCAGGGAAACACCTCCAATTACATTGAGACGTCTAAGAAAACGTGTTCTCATTCTCAGATCAGCGTTGCAGAACCCCTAAACAAGGAATGTTCTAGTAATGTGTCAGGACTATTTGTTTTTCTTTTCTAGAAAAGTTTGTGGCATCAATTTATTATTCTGTGCACCAAAGCAAATCCAGTTTTGCATCTCTCTCTAACTCCCTCTCTCTCTCTCTCTCTTCCCCTCTCTCTCTCCCTCTCTCTCTCTCTTTCTCTTTTCCCGTCTCTCCCTCTCTCTCCATTTTCTTCTCTGATGTCAGCACTGAGGCTGTAGGCGTGTGTCAGGTCTGACAGTATGACAGAGTGAGAGAGTGGCACCACGTTGAAAGATTAAAACAATATATTGCTGCCTCATACAGGGAATTGACGTGACTTTATAAATAGATAGCCTGTATTCTTAGCCTGTATTTGGTTCTGTATCTTCAGTACACACACACAACACACACACACACACACACACACACACACACACCACACACACCCACACACACACACACACACACACACACACACACACACACACACACACACACACACACACACACAACAACACACACACACACACACACACACACACACACACCCCCTCTCAGGATCCTCTTCAATCTGTCTCGTAGGAGGGGATCTCATGGGATTGTATCGGCTCCACTGTAGTTACCTCAGAGTCAGAACTAGGGCCTGGAGTTGTTCCTGACTACATGAAATGACCAATAAAAACTCTGGGTACCAGCGTATAGGAGTAGGCCACAGCCTAACCAGTGCCCTGAGGTTGTTCCTTTCAAGTGACCTGACCTAACAATACTATAGCCTAAAATACATCCATCAGATCTATTTGTTATAGAAGCCTAAGCAATATACAGATGTACAGTCTTAATTTGACCACTATTGCCAGTTTTTAGTTCATTCACACTTTTCCGCCAATTGAATTTTGTTTGGTGGTTAGGCATATTAGCTGGCAAAAAAATGAGGCTACATGAAAAATGCGATATTGTCAATATAACTGTGTGTTATTGCAGGTTTTCTGTGAATTTGTGCAGAACAGGATAATTCTCAGCGACAACAGACCCACTGGGCAAAAACTGCTTGAAGCAACATTGTTTCAGCCCAAAACATCTACAGTGCATTCGGAAAGTATTTATACCCCTTGACTTTTTCCACATTTTGTTATGTTAAAGCCTTATTCTAAAATATATATATTTTTTCCTTCATCAATCTACACACAATGTCCCATAATGACAAAGCAAAAAAAGGTTTTTAGACATTTTTGCAAATTTATTAAACATAAAAAACTGAAATATCACATTTACATAAGTATTCAGACCCTTTTCCATGAGACTCGAAATTGAGTTCAGGTACATCCTGTGTCCATTGATCATCCTTGAGATGTTTCTACAACTTGATTGGAGTCCGCTCATCACCTGGCCAATACCGTCCCTACGGTGAAGCATGGTAGTGGCAGCATCATGCTGTGGGGATGTTTTTAAGAGGCAGGGACTGGGAGACTAGTCAGGATCCAGGGAAAGATGAATATAGCAAAGTACAGAGAGATCCTTGATGAAAACCTGCTCCAGAGCACTCAGGACCTCAGACTGGTGTGAAGGTTCACCTTCCAACAGGACAACAACCCTAAGCACACAGCCGAAACAACGCAGAAGTGGCTTTGGGACAAGTCTCTGAATGTCCTTGAGAGTGGCCCAGCCAGAGCCTGGACTTGAATCCGATCGAACATCTCTGGAGAGACTTGAAAATATCTGTGCAGCGACACTCCCCATCCAACCTGACAGTGCTTGAGAGGATCTGCAGAGAAGAATGGGAGAAACTCCCCAAATAAAGGTGTGCTAAGATTGTAGCTTCATACCCAAGAAGAATCAAGGCTGTAATCACCACAAAAGGTGTTTCAATAAAGTACTGAGTAAAGGGTCTGAATACGTATGTAAATGTGATATTTCAGTGTTTTATTTTTAATAAATGATCCCCCAAAAAAATTTAAACTGTTTTTGCTTTTTCATTATGTGGTATTGTGTGTAAATCGATGAGGGGAAAAAACGATTTAATAAATTTTAGAATAAGACTGAAATGTTTTGAAATGTGGAAAAAGTGAAAGGGTCTGAATACTTTCCCAAATGCGCTGTTTTTACAAAAGTATCTGGACACCCCTTCAAATTAGTGGATTTGGCTATTTCAGCCACACTCGTTGCTGACAGATGTATTAAATTGAGCACACAGCTATGCAATCTCCATAGACAAACATTGGCAGTAGAATGACTTTCAACAAGAATGACTTTCCAACAAGTCAGTTTGTAAAATTTCTACCCTGCTAGAGCTGCCCTGGTCAACTGGAAGTGTTGTTGTTGGGAAGTGGAAACGTCTAGGAGCAACAACGGCTCAGCCGCGAAGTGGTAGGCCACAGAAGCTCACAGAACGGGACCGCCGAGTGCTGTAGCACGTAGAAATATTCTGTCCTCAGTTGCAACACTCACTACCGAGTTCCAAACTACCTCTGGAAGCAACGTCAGCACAAGAATTGTTAGTCGGGAGCTTCATGAAATGGGTTTCCATGGCCAAGCAGCCGCACACAAGCCTAAGATCACCATGTGCAATTCCAAGCGTCGGCTGGAGTGGTGTAAAGCTTGCCGCAATTGGACTACTGGAGCAGTGGAAATGTGTTCTCTGGAGAGACGAATCACGCTTCACCATCTGGCAGTCCGAAGGACAAATCTGGGTTTGGCAGATGCCAGGAGAATGCTACCTGCCCCAATGAATAGTGCCAACTGTAAAGTTTGGTGGAGGAGGAATAATGGTCTGGGGCTGTTTTTCATGGTTTGGGCCCATTAGTTCCAGTGAAGGGAAAACGTAATGCTTTTATTTTTATTTATTTTATTGAACCTTTGTTTAACTAGGCAAGTCAGTTAAGAACAAATTATTATTTACAATGACAACCTACCCCGGCCATACGGTAAACCGGACGACGCTGGGCCAATTGACGCTGGGACTCCATATCACGGCCAGTTGTGATACAGCCTGGAATCGAACCAGGGTCTGTAGTGACACCTCTAGCACTGAGATGCAGTGCCTTAGACTGCTGTGCCACTCGCTACAGCATACAATGGCATTCTAGACGATTCTGTGCTTCCAACTTTGTGGCAACAGTTTTGGGAAGGCCCTTTCCTGTTTCAGCATGACTATGCCCCCATGCACAAAGTCAGGCCCATACAGAAATGGTTTGTTGAGATCGGTGTGGAAGAACTTGCCTGGCCTGCAAAGGGGCCTGACCTCAACCCCATCGAACACCTTTAAACTGCACTAATGCTCTTGTGGCTGAATGGAAGTCCCCGCAGCAATGTTCCAACATCTAGTGGAAAGTCTTCCCAGAAGAGTGGAGGCTGTTATAGCAGCAAAGGGGGGGACCAACTCCATATTAATGTCCATGATTTGGAATGAGATGTTTGTCTAGCATGTGTCCACATACTTTTGGTCATGTAGTGTAGTTTTTTTCTCCATCAATGATGTGTGATGTCTGAAAAGCAGCAGCTGACAGTGATGAATGGAGAGGAATGTGTTTTGAAATCTGCTCCCCAGTCACAGTAGCGGAAATCAGATGGCACCCTGCTTTTTGCTTTTCCCATAAATTAGTTCTCACAAAATTTATATAATGCAAGAAAAAGGGACTTATTCTTTTTTGTAAACAGTTTTAAAAAAGAAAGAATAATATGGGCCTAAATAGTTGAAGAAATATTCCTGATTGATATATTAAATGTAGCAGATACGACAGTGCCAAGCATGATCTGAGAATAGGATCCTGGATATCCTGTTCCGGCTTGGGTGGCGATATGTCGGCCACACGTGATAGACATAGGTGATGCTGTGGGTCTCTGGAAGTGTAGTCAGCCATTGAGGTGAAGAGGAGTCTGTCTGTCAAGCTGCCTGGCGGCTCATTGCTGGCTTAAATGCTTCAATCAACACCTTGTTGGATAGAGCAGCCTATTATATTGACCTCACAACACAATATAGCCCATAGACAGGTTGAATCTTGTTCATTCACTTGCATTAGAAAGAGTGAAACAAATATATTCAAACACACACAGCTGAACCTGGATATTCTGGAAAGTTTATTCAAGGGATTATTATTGTAATTGTTATATAACGGTTACGTCAGTCTCCATATAGTTTGATGGGATTTCCAGCACTGGACAAAATGGCAGTGAGAGTTATACTTATTGAGGAATGCCCTCACTAGCCTAGCTGTGTATTTATCGTTTACTGCCTGCCACCCGTTATGGTCTAGTTACATACACTCAACACTCAACGCCAGCCAGCAGTAAGCTAGACTGTGTTGCTATGTAGATTCAGCAATGAGCCAGCAGTAAGCTAGACTGTGTTGCTATGTAGATTCAGCAATGGACCACAGTAAGCTAGACGTGTTGCTATGTAGATTCAGCAATCAGCCAGCAGTAAGCTAGACTGTGTTGCATGTAGATTCAGCAATTAGCCAGCAGTAAGCTAGACTGTGTTGCTATGTAGATTCAGCAATCAGCCAGCAGTAAGCTAGACTGTGTTGCTATGTAATTCCAGCAATAGCCAGCAGTAAGCTAGACTGTGTTGCTATGTAGATTCAGCAATGAGCCAGCAGTAAGCTAGACTGTGTTGCTATGTAGATTCAGCAATGAGCCAGCTAATGTGTATGTTGGGATGTAGCCTAGATTTATGCAAATGGTGTTGTATGGTGTGTTACCGCGGTGAGACAGCGAGAGAGACAGAGATGACTGGGGGGAGGGTAGACCAGTCAGGGTAAAATACATAGACCATAGTACCATGCTGTGGTGGATACTGGCTGACCATTGTGGGATTCTTATTTAACCCTTTGGACATCCCACCCAGTTGACTACTTCAAAATGGAGAAAGGCCTCAATGGCGCTGCCTATGCTAAAATCCAGGTTTTGGGCACTAGAGTCCTCCATCTATCTCTATGGTTAAAATACATAGACCATTGTGTCATGCAGTGGTGGTGGGTTGGCCTAATAGTTGGTTGAGGTGGGCCAAGTCCATTTTATTTCCATTTGACAAGGAGAGGAGACTGGTCGCTGGTCCAAGGACGGGTCTTCACTAGATGGTAGAGATCATGGAGTTACGGATCGCTCTAACCACAAATGCAAAGCCATAAATAATCCTAACCTAAAATAACAGGCTTGGTAAATACCTCATCTCTTTGCTCATCAATTCTGACCGTATTGCTACTTCCCTTACAACAAAAAAACAGCATGAAGAAAAGAATGTGAAAAATCCTTAATTGAAACATTAACAAAGTGTACTTCCCACCACAGTTTCAGTAAAAAGCTGAGGGATGAGACTGGAGAAATGCAACCATTCAAAAATCCATAGACGAAGCTTTCAATGACCATCCATGATATCGAAATGATAGATTTAACCATGTTTTGAGGCTATACAATGTTGTTTACATTGACTTTGTTTATAGACATTGGAGTAAAACAAGTTTCTATTTTGGGTTTCGACGGGTTACGACAGTTGAACTCAGCTCACGAGAATCAATGGGTACATATCAAATCAAATCAAATGTATTTATATAGCCCTTCTTACATCAGCTGATATCTCAAAGTGCTGTACAGAAACCCAGCCTAAAACCCCAAACAGCAAGCAATGCAGGTGTAGAAGCACATATCATTCATTTATATGTCTAAAAATAGATGTAGCAACTAGTGATTACACCTTTAACCTGACGGATTTGTTTTATTCATTACGACTATTTTACCTGTTTGTGACGTTCTACTGTAATCAGTGGAGGCTGGTGTGAGGAGCTATAGGAGGACAGCCTCATTGTCATAGCTAGAATGTGTAATGGAACGGTATCAAACACATCAAACATTTGGAAACCGTTACATTTATTCCATTCCAGCTATTACTATGAGCCCGTCCTCCTATAGTCCTCACACCAGCCTCCACTGATTATATTAGAACGTCACAGGCATCATTAACAAGTTATTAAAGTCAACCAATCAAAAACAATTGAATTTATCACCAGGGGTTTAAACTGCCCTGGTGACACCAAGGGAATCCACATGTAATGAACTTTGTAAGTGACTCCATAAGTGTGGAGGGTATAAACTGAAGGAGGATTTATCTAAATTGGTCAAAACCAGAAGGACCTCAAGAGTTAATCAACCCTGCGAGCGAGTTTTAGTAGCTCATTCTTTTATACTTTAGCAACAAAGTAAGTTGGAAGCTTGTGTAGTACAACGTTATTAAAAACAAAAAAGGGAGTAATGAATTGATCCATGGGACTTTAATGAGGATCAGCCAACCTTTTGACACAGGATGCAGTGGTGAGTATTAAAACTGTCACCTTGTGAGAAAGCGAAGGGTGCTATGGTAGACGACATCCAATGGTTTAAAGTGTAGTGGTTGCTGCATTCTGGTAAATGGTGTCACCATAGTCACGAACTGGCGGGAAAGTTGACTGTACAATCTGTTTCCTGCTATTTAGGGAGAGGCAATATCTAGAAGCCTACTTTCAATCTTAGCTTTTTAACTAGCTCATCCTTATGTTTTTTAATCATTATATCTTTGTCAATCCAAAAGCCTAGATATTTATAGTCGGGAACCCGATCGATGGGAGAACCATCCAGTGATTAAATATGTAGTCCATCTGAATTGTTTTATGTGAGAATTAGAGAAAAACATGTTTAGCCCGCGTTAATCTGAATCATAACACTTACCCTCTAGTATCAAAGGTCTCTCTGAACCAAATGAACCCAGGGACCTGCAGTATCAGAAGATCATGACCAACGAGACACGCACGCACGCACGCACGCACGCACGCACGCACGCACGCACGCACGCACGCACGCACGCACACACATCACAACACACACACACACACACACCACACACACCACACACACACCACACACACACACACACACACACACACACACACACACACACACACACACACACACACACACACACACGGTCTGAACAGTGACTAAACATTTACAGAAGAACTGTACATTCTACATCTATCTGTTGTGTTTGGTCAGCTCAGCTGTGTACACTTACAGCCATTGCATGGTAAATGAAAAGGTCACTTGTTGGTTGTTGCTATATAGGCTAGTACTGTAGCTATTAGACTAGTACTGTAGCTATATAGGCTAGTACTGTAGTATATAGACTAGTACTGTAGCTTGTTAAGGTCTATTGACTAGTGACTAAGTGTCTGTTAAAGTGTGTTGTATCTAGTTATCGACCCAACGCGTCTCTTTCTGTCTGAATATCCCACAGAGGGTATTTTATTTATAGACTTGCTTGTTGGTCTCACACTGTGTTGGTCTCACACGTCTCGGCTGACTGTGTGTGTGTGTGTATTTGTTATCACACATCTGGGGGGAGGTGATGCGTCCATCCATCCTATCGCTCTCATCAGGTCACATCAGTGTTGTGTGTGTGTGTGTGTGTGTGTGTGTGTGGTGTGTGTGTCTGTTGTCTGTCTGTCTGTCTGTCTGTCTGTCTGTCTGTCTGTCTGTCTGTCTGTCTGTCTGTCTGTCTGTCTGTCTGTCTGTGTGGTTTTTGTGTGTGCGCATACATGTTTTGTTGTGTTAACACCATGGTTTCCAGACTCTTCAGTGTTTGCTTCCCCCTGTTATCTTGACTACCCCCTTGTTATCTTGCTTCCCCCTGTTTATCTTGTTTTCCCTGTTATCTTGCCTACCCCCCTGTTATCTTGCCTTCCCTCTGTTATCTTGCTACCCCTGTTATCTTGCCTACCCCTGTTATCTTGCTTCCCCTGTTATCTTGCCTTCCTGTTATTTTGCCTTCCCCTGTTATCTTGCTTCCCCTGTTATCTTGCCTTCCCTGTTATCTTGCTCCCTGTATCTTGCCTTCCTCGTTTCTTCTTCCCCCTGTTATCTTGCGCTACCCTGTTATTTGCTTCCCCTGTTATCTTGCTTCCCCTGTTATCTTGCCTTCCCCCTGTTTATTTGCCTCCCCTGTTATCTTGCCTTCCCCTGTTATCTTGCCTTCCCCCTGTTATCTTGCCTCCCCTGTTATCTTGCCTTCCCCCTGTTATCTTGCCTTCCCCTGTTATCTTGCCTTCCCCCTGTTATCCTTGCTACCCCCCTGTTATCTTGCTTCCCCCCTGTTATCTTGCCTTCCCCCTGTTATCTTGTTCCCCTGTTTCTGCTTCCCTGTCTCTTGCCTACCCCTTGTTATCTTGCCTTCCCCCTGTTATCTTGCCTTCCCCTGTTTATTGCCTTCCCTGTTATTCTTGCTCCCTGTTATCTGCTTCCCCAGTTTATCTTGCCTTCCCCCTGTTATCTTGCCTACCCCTGTTATCTTGCCTTCCCCCTGTTATCTTGCCTTCCCCCTGTTTTTCTTGCCTTCCCCTGTTATCTTGCCTTCCCCCTGTTATCTTGCCTTCCCCCTGTTATCTTGCCTTCCCCCTGTTTTCTGCCTTCCCCTTTATCTTGCCTTCCCCTGTTATCTTGCCTACCCCCTGTTATCTTGCCTTCCCCCTGTTATCTTGCCTTCCCCCTGTTATCTTGCCTTCCCCTGTTATCCTTGCATACCCCCTGTATCTTGCTTCCCCTGTTATCTGCCTTCCCGCTGTTATCTTCCTTCCTGTTATCTTGCCTTCCCCCTGTTATTTGCCTACCCCCTGTTATCTTGCTTCCCCTGTTATCTTGCTTCCCCCTGTTATCTGCTTCCCCCTGTATCTTGCTTCCCCTGTTATCTTGCCTCCCTGTTATCTTGCCTTCCCCTGTTATCTGCCTTCCCCTGTTATCTTGCCTTCCCCTGTTTCTTGCCTTCCCCTGTTATCTTGCCCTTCCCCCTGTTATCTTGCCTTCCCCTGTTATCTTGCTTCCCCGTTATCGCCCCTGTTATCTTGCCTACCCCTGTTACTTGTGATGTTCTACAATACTACTGTCTGAGACGGCCATCGTTGAAGTCGTTTGTGGTGACGTCAGAATGAGAGGTGTTGTACAAAACAAAGTCAAGCAGGTTTGGATATCTCTAACCAATCAGAATATCAAAGCCAATGACGAATTTTGAAAACGCCGGCTTTACCCACCTGTGTCCTGTCTCTGGTCCAACCCATTGGTTTCTGGGACCAATCAGAATGGTTAGGATGTGTTTGCGTTCTAGAATCGTACAGGAGGTACTCAGATCCAGAGAAGAAACTAATATCCTCTGTGGGTGTGGCATAGTGCTTGGCCGGAGCAAGGAGTCTGGGTAGCCAGGCATTTAAAACTATGGAGATGAGTGACATGTAAAGGTCGCTACAGTGACATACTGTAGGTCAACACCATTTTGTTCGTTTTTTTTCTTCTAATGTGAATTCTCTCTCACTCCCTTGGGCTTACACCATGTAGACCACAGTACCTGGCCTAGTTTAGTACCTGGTCTAGTTTAGTACCTGGCCTAGTTCAGTACCTGGCCTAGTTTAGTACCTGGTCTAGTTTCAGTACTGGTCTGTTTAGTACCTGGCTAGTT
>NC_036868.1:368341-374884 GCF_002910315.2 Salvelinus sp. IW2-2015 | reverse complement strand
CCTTCCCCCTGTTATCTGCCTACCCCCTGTTATCTTGCCTTCCCCCTGTTTTTTATCTTGCCTTCCCCCTGTTATCTTGCCTTCCCCTGTTATCTTGCACCGTTACCCCCCTGTTATCTTGCCATCTTTCCCCCTGTTATCTTGCCTTCCCCCTGTTATCTTGCCTTCCCCCTGTTATCTTGCCTTCCCCCTGTTATCTTGTCTCCCCCTGTTATCTTGCCTTCCCCCTGTTATAATTGCCTTTCCCCCTGTATCTTGCCTTCCCCCTGCTTATCTTGCCTTCCCCTGTTATCTTGCCTCCCCCTGTTATCTTGCCTTCCCCCTGTTATCTTGCCTTCCCCCGTTATCTTGCCTGTCCCCCTGTTATCTGCCTTCCCCTGTTATCTTGCCTTCCCCCTGTTATCTTGCCTTCCCCCTGCTTATCTTGCCTTCCCCCTGTTTTATCTTGCCTTCCCCCCTCCCCTTATCTTGCCTACCCCTGTTATCTTGTGATGTTAGCTACAATACATACTGTCTGAGACGCGCCATCGTTGAAGTCGTTTGGGTGACGTCAGAATGAGAGGTGTTGTACAAAACAAAGTCAGCAGCGATTGGATCATCTCTAACCATCAGAATATCAAAGCCCATGACGAATTTTGAAAACGCCGGCTTTACCCACCTGTGTCCTGTCTCTGGTCCAACCCATTGGTTTCTGGGCCAATCAGAATGGTTAGGATGTGTTTGCGTTCTAGAAATCGTCAAGGAGGTACTCAGATCCAGAGAAGAAACTAATATCCTCTGTGGGTGTGGCATAGTGCTTGGCCGGAGCAAGGAGTCTGGGGTAGCCAGGCATTTAAAACTATGGAGATGAGTGACATGTAAAGGTCGCTACAGTGCACTACTGTAGGTCAACACCAATTTGTTCGTTTTTTTCTTCTAATGTGAATTCTCTCTCACTCCCTTGGGCTTACACCATGTAGACACAGTACCTGCCTAGTTTAGTACCTGGTCTAGTTAGTACCTGGCCTAGTTCAGTACTGGCCTAGTTTAGTACTGTCTAGTTTCAGTACTGGTCTAGTTTAGTACCTGGCCTAGTCAGTACCTGGCCTAGTTAGTACCTGGTCTAGTTCAGTACCTGTCTAGTTTAGTACCGGCTAGTTTAGTACCTAAAGCCTAGTTCAGTACCTTGGTCTAGTTTAGTACCCTAGCCTAGTTCAGTACCTGAGTCTAGTCTTAGTACCTGGCCTAGTTTAGTACCTGGCTCTAGTTTGTACCTAGCCTAGTTTAGTACTGCCTAGCTTAGTACCTGGTCTAGTTAGTACCTGTCTAGCTTCATGTACCCTTGGCCTAGATCAGTACCTGCGTTTCCTAGTTTAGGTACATGACCTAGCGTTCAGCTACCTGGTCTAGTTTCAGTACTGGCCTAGTTCGTACCTGGTCTAGTTTAGTACCTGGCCTAAGTTAGTACCTGCGTCTAGTTTATTACCTGGCAGGTCAGTACCTGGTCTAGTTTTAGTACCTGGCTAGTTTAGTACCTGGTCTAGTTTTGCTACTGTCTAGTTCAGTACTGTCTGTTTGTACGGGTTATAGTTTAAGTACCTGCTCAGTTTAGTACCTGGCCTAGTTTAGTTACTGCCATGTGTACGCCTAGTTTAGTACCTGGTCTAGTTAGTACCTGGCCTAGTTTTAGTACCTGGTCTAGTTTAGTACTGGCCTCAGTTTAGTACCCTGGTCTAGTGTAGCTACCTAGCTTAGTTTTAGTACCTGGCCTAGTTTTAGTACCTGGTTCTAGTTAAGTACCTGGTCTAGTTTAGTACCTGGCCTAGGTTTTAGTACCTGGCCTATTAGTAAAATAAAAAAAATAAAAAAAGTACCTGGTCTAGTTTAGCTACATAGCCTAGTGTTAGTACCAGGCCTACTTCAGTACCTGGTCTAAGTTACCTGTACTAGTTCAGTTATTACGCTGATCTAGTTCAGTACCTGTCTAGCTTAGTTACTGATACTCAGTTTATACCTAGGCTAGTTGCTGTGTATGTTTCCACCCACAAGTGAGTTGCCCGTGTGAATGACAGCGATTTGGGGGGGGGGTTTTAGGTGGGTAGGTACAGTAGGCGGTCGGAATTAGACACCCAGACCACCTCCTCACGGGACTGATGATCTAAGACCAGACACTCCTCAGGGACTAGTTGGTCTATAGATCCTTGGGACACCATCCTCAGGCGACTATGCATTATAACCAGACACCTCCTCAGGGAACTATGGTCTATAGACCTGCGAACATCCTCCTCAGGGACATATGAATCTATACACCTGGGACACCCTCTACAGGACTTATGTCTATAGCCCTGGGCACACTCCTCAGGGACTATGGTCTATAGACCTGGACACCTCCTCAGGGACTATGGTCTATACACCTGGGACACTCCTCAGGGACGTTATGGTCTGTACACCTGGGACACCTCCTCAGGTCTGATTGGTCTATACAGCCTGGGACACCTCCTCAGGGTACTATGGTCTATACACTGGGACACCTCCTCAGGACTATGGTCTATTGACCTGGGACACCTCCTCAGGGACTATGGTCTATACACCTTGGGACACCTCAGGGACCTATGCTATAGACCTCGGACACCTCCTCAGGGACTATGGTCTATACACCTGGACACCTCCTCAGGGACTATGGTCTATAGACCTGGGACACCGTCCTCAGGGACTATGGTCTATAGACCTGGGACACACTTCTCAGGGTCTATGGTCTATACACCAGACACCTCCTCTAGGGACATGGTCTATAAGACTGGGACACCTCCTCGCGGGACTATGGCTAATAGACCTGGACACCTCCTCAGGGACTAGGTCTATACACCTGGGACACCTCCTCAGAGACTATGGTCTATAGACCTAGGGACACCTCCTCAGGGTCTATGGTCTATACACCAGCACCTCCTCAGGGACGTGGTCTATACACCTGGGACACCTCCTCAGGGTTATGGTCTATACACCAGACACCTCCTCAGGGACTATGGTCTATAGACCTGGGACACCTCCTCAGGGACTATGGTCTATAGACCTGGGACACCTCCTCAGGGTCTATGGTCTATACACCTGGGACACTTCCCTCTCACTGCTTTTCTAAGGGATTGTAGGATACAGGGTCAACAACACACTAAGCTAGTATACTCAAACACACTGACGTCTCTATCTGTGACTGTCACAGGCCCAAGGTCTCCCAAAAGCCAATCATTAGTAGTACTGTGTAAGACGAGTCAATGATTAGCCTACAAAGAGGAAAGACAGTAACAGCCTGACCTGGTAAATGTGTAAAAGTAACAGAGTTTGTTGAAACACTAACACCAGTCTGTTTGTACTAAAATTCCACTCTTTGTACTCTGTTATTGCACTCTGTATGGGCTTCAGAATGGTGCAGCGGTCTAAGGCACTGCATCTCAGTGCAAGAGGTGTCACTAGTCTCTGGTTCAAATCCAGGCTGTATCATATCCGGCCCTGATTGGGAGTGTCATCTGGGTTTGGCCGGGGTAGGCTGTCTTTGTAAATAATAATTTGTTCTTAATTGACTTGCCTAGTTAAATAAATAAAAATATGTGAAACATTGGCATGGCAAGAAGTGGAATGATAGTACAAACAAATCTAGTACCAGGCTATTGAAACACTGCAATCCAGGAAGGAATAATCTCACTTTTGACCCACTGTGCATGTGCAGAGGATACAAACTAGAGCTCACCTAAACAGTGGTCTCACTGTCAGACACGTTTCCCTGTCCCAGTGTTTGGTTTAAGACGGCTTTAGGATCACTTTAACTTCAGTGACATGACTCTGAATTGCATGTGTAGTCTAGCTAGGTAGTTCTAAGGAGACAAACACACACTTTCCCCAGAGGAGGCTTGTCTCTTTCCCTATCGCGCTGTGAGTGTGTGAGTGAGTGTGCGTGTGTGTGCGCGTCTTCAATCTCAGCTTTCCCTCGGTGCCAGGTCTTGTCAGAATGGGTTAGCTCGTCGCTAGCTGATGAGCCAGCCATGCCAGTCATGTCTTTGATGGAAGGCCAGAGCCTGTAATTACCTGCCTGGGTTGCCAGTTATGAGACGGCATCGCCAGGTTCTGTTGTTCTGCTCTTTAATTAAGCCTGGCTGTGTGTGTGTGTGTGTGTCCTCTCAGAGCCCTCATGCAGAGCAAAGCATGCTGGGAGATTTGGCTTCTTGAGAACGTTCCGGAACGTTCTACTGCTCTGTCACATGACATGAGAATGTTCCAGAACATGTCTCTGTTGTTGCTACGCCAACAGGCAGCAGGCACTGATGATGTTCAGATAGTCTATCCTGGAACCAAACCCATGCATCTCACCTGGGAGATGACAAAAGATTGTAAAGGTTGTCAACAGTGGCCTATCTCGCCAACTCTCTCTCCAGTGTTTCCCCTATATTCATTTAGCAGTGCCATTCCCAAAAATATTATAAAAAATGTAACAATAATTTTCAAAATACATTTTGGGATGGTCAATCGTTTCTCTAAACTTTAGCCCCATGGCAAAATGTGTAAAATTGCAGGAAATTGTGACTCTACGACCATGAGGAGGGCCTCTAAAACTGTTGGTCGGAGTCAGCGTGGTTGGCCACTACTTTTACCCCCCCTCTGAAAAAACCTAGGGGAAACACTGTCCCACACAGTACAAACACTAACTCTCTCTCTCCATGACATTCTCTCTCAGCCTTGATTTCTATTTCTTCTCAGACTGACCGTTTTTCAACAGTGAAACAGCCTTTTTCTTTTACAGTTTGCTAGACTTGATCTTCTTAACTGCACTTCTTCCACTAAACGATCCAGTCTTTTCTTTTTCTTTGTCCAACCAGAGTTGTTCTCTATCCCTCTCATGAAGAACTCATTGTCTGACACAACGTATCCCCTATTCCCTAAATAGTGCACTACTTTTGACCAGAGCACTATGGGAAGGGTGCCATAATAGGGTACCATTTGGAATACATACTCACTGTATATTGTCCTCTTTCTTCCACATCTTGCTGTAATTTACCCAACCTCCACCTTGAACACAGACACACACACTCGCTGAGCACACACACACACACACACACACACACACACACACACACACACACACCTGTCTCTTATACACATCTAGATGTGTATAAGAGACAGCACACACACACACACACACACACACACACACACACACACACACACACACACACACACACACACACACACTGTGAATAATATAGGATGAATAAGATGAAAGCTGGATAAACCTAAGGCATAAAGCTTAGCTCTCTTTCTCTGCCCTGCAGGCTGTTAAACAGTGCAGACGTCTTCGTTTTACACATAAAGGAACTCCTGCTCTCCTGAGACACCAGGCACCGGCCCAGGCCCAGGCCCAGGTCCAGGCCCAGGCCCAGGTCCAGGCCCAGGCCCAGGCCCAGGTCCAGGCCCAGGCCCACGTCCAGGCCCAGTGGTGCTTGGAGAAGTGGGTATAGTTAAATTCTGCCAAGAATTTCCCAAAATGTGATGAATCTCATATTGGTCTTTCAGTCAGGCCAACCCAAGCTGTACTGTGCAGCAGGCTAATAGTATGCCTACTATTGAACCAGATAAATGAGCCTGTCAACTGAGGCATAAATTCACATGTTCCAGACTTTTCATTTTTTCCCCCCAGGTTTTTCGTTTTCGAAAGTCTTATTGATGCAGTGATATCGTTCTGCCTGGTAGGCAGAGGCTACTTTGCAGCGAGATAATGTTTAATTGAGAATGTTTTGGGGAAAGCCTTTCCATTTACCAGAAGACGGCTAGGTCTATCATTACCATCGCTATATTTTTCCTGTTCCTTCATCGTTTGAAACCTGGGTGTTTCACTTCATATTATGAGGCATGTCTTATTTGAAAGCAGCCTATAGCCAAAATCCCACCATAGAAATGTGGATGCAGTTATTTTTTTTAAAGACTTCCTGATATGCTGTTCTATTGGTTTACTTTCAACTTCCTTTCAACTTTCTTTCAATGTCATATTAGCAACCCATTATAGTTGTTGCATCTTTAGATCTCCCCTATTTCCAATTTTTGTATGGATATTTCCATCTCTGTCCATGAAACTGCTCACATGTGCGCTGCGCATTTTATAACAGTGTTTTCCCCGCAAATTCCATTTTGGAATATTTGCTCGTAAGTCTATCTGCCATGTGTACATTTTCTGGCGTCAAATGTGAATTCTGATCTGTTCCATCCGCCTTATTAATTGACACCTCCAGTACACTACTTTGATACGCATCGTGGGGATTAGGAAATGAGTAGACGCAATGCTCACTGGAAAATAAGTTGGTACACCGCGTATACCTGCCTATACTCTCTGCTACACCTGAAACATCAGCCCATAACCTACAGTCAGCTGTTATGATACAGCTCTGTTATGACAGTCCACGTGTATGTGCGTGGGGAGGGGAAGGTGTGTTTGTGTGTGTGGGTGGGTATCTCTCTGTGTGTGTGTGGGTGGGTATCTGTGTGTGTGTGTGGGTGGGTATCTCTCTGTGTGTGTGGGTGGGT
>NC_036868.1:350872-363121 GCF_002910315.2 Salvelinus sp. IW2-2015 | reverse complement strand
TAAAAAGGATTAAACCAGCTGGGCATTACAAGACAGAAGCTCTGCTAACTCTCTGCCTCTTTATCCACCACACCAACCGACACCAACAACTCTGTACATGCCAGAAAAGTCAAGGAGCTAAACCATTAGCTAACCCTGCCTTGACATTACAGTAGTTCTGTTAGCTAACCCTGCCTTGGCATTACAGTATTTATGTTAGCTAACCGGCCCTTGACATTACAGTAGTTTGTTAGCTAACCTGCCTTGGCATCTACAGTAGTTCTGTTAGCTAACCCTGCCTTGGCATACAGTATTTGTTAGCTAACCCTGCCTTGACATTACAGTAGTTCTGTTAGCTAACCCTGCCTTGGATTACAGTAGTTCTGTTAGCTAACCCTGCCTTGACATTACAGTAGTTCTGTTAGCTAACACCTGCCTTAGCATTACAGTAGTTCTGTTAGCTAACCCTGCCTTGACATTACAACGTAGTTCTGTTAGCTAACCCTGCCTTGACATTACAGTAGTTCGTTAGCTAAACCCTGCCTTGGCATTACAGTAGTTCTGTAGCTAACCTGCTTGAGATACAGTCAGTTCTGTTAGCTAACCCTTGCACCTTGGCATTACGGTAGTTCTGTTAGACTACCTGCTTGCATTACAGTTTCTGTTAGCTAACCCTGCCTTGGCATTCTGTAGTTTGTAGCTAACCCGCCTTGACATTACTGTGTTCTGTTTGCTAACCCTGCCTTGGATTACAGTAGTTCTGTTAGCTAACCCTGCCTTGACATTACAGTAGTTCTGTTAGCTAACCCTGCCTTGGATTACAGTAGTTCTGTTAGCAACCCTGCCTTGACATTCAGTAGTTCTGTTAGCTAACACCTGCTCTACTTACAGCTAGTTTCGTTAGCTAACCTGCCTTACATTACAGTAGTTCTGTTAGCTAACCCTGCCTTGACATTACAGTGTGTCTGTTAGCTAACCCTGCCTTGACTACAGTGAGTCTGTTAGCTAACCCTGCCCTTGACATTCACGTAGTTCTGTTAGCTAACCCTGCCTTGACATTACAGTAGTTCTGGTAGCTAACCCTGCGCTTGACATTAAACAGTAGTTCTGTTAGCTAAACCTTTCCTTGACATTACAGTAGTTCTGTTAGCTACCCTGCCTTGACATACAGGAGTTCTGTTAGCTAACCCTGCCTTGACATTACAGTAGTTCTGTTAGCTAACCCTGCACTTGACATTACAGTAGTTCTGTTAGCTACCCTGCTTTGACATTACAGTAGTTCTGTTAGCTAACCCTGCCTTGACATTACAGTAGTTTCTGTTAGCAACCCTGCCTTGACATTACAGTGGTTAGACTGCTACTAATGAAAAGTAAAGAAGCTGTACGCACTCATCCATTACTGACCTACAGGAAACATCTACCAACACCAAGTGTCTAGTGTGACTTAAACCATCTCTCCTTCAAGGATAGGTAGGTACAGAGAGATCAATATCGTTGTTATGGCCCAGTGCTGTGTAGTGGCCTGCTTCTGTCTCTAATGATAATTCTGCAGAATAACAGCACCGGTGGTGTGGGGGTTGAACAGCAGGCTGTGTGACGGAGCTGGTTGGACTTGTTTGTGTCAGCAGCTAGCCTAATGAGTGAAATTAGATGACTGATCCAGCATGTAGCCTAATGGAGCCTTCTGACGTACATAGTGGTGACTCATCGGGTGTGTGTGTGTGTGAGAGAGAAGAGAGAGATCTCTTCCCTCTGCATGTATAATAACAAAATGTAATTGGTCTTGAGCACCTGGCGACTGATTCTGAGACGTTGTCAGAGCATTTTAGCTTCAGATATGTCCACTTTCATCTGTTTTCTGTAAATGTGTGTGAGGCATTGTGGAAAACATATTGGAAACCCACACCGCACGCACGCACGCACACACACACCCACACACACCACACACACACACACACACACACACACACACACACACACACACACACACACACACAACACACACACACACACACACCACACACACACACCACACACACACACCACACACACCCACACACACCACACACACACACACACACACACACCACACACACCTAGATTCTTCTCACTGTTGCTGTCCCTAAAATGAACCTAAAGCAGGTTCAAGTAAAGTAGCAACGTCATTTAGACAAGCTGTATCAACGTAGATGTAACACCGGATGAGTGACAGATTCAGTTATTCACACTGTCGTTTGTTTGAAAAAATCTTTATTTTAGCCATCGGGGCTATAAGAAAAAACTACCAGGCAACTGGAGCTAATCTCTTTCTCTCTTCCTCCTCTCTCTCTCTTCTTCTGCTCCTCTCCCTCGTTTAGACTCCTCCACTAACTACATCAGACAGCTGGAGACCAAAATGAGGATATTGGAAGACGACAACAACAAGCTTTTGACGCAGGTGAGGCACGACGCACGCACGCACGCACGCACGCACGCACGCACGCACGCACGCACGCACGCACGCACGCACGCACACCACACACACACACACACACACACACACACACACACACACACACACACACCACACAACACACACCACCACACAGGCACACACAGGCACACACAGGCACACACAGGCACACAGTACAGAGCCCTGTGTGATGTCGCCCACATAGAGGGGAGGAGGGGGGAGAGAGATGGAGGCTCTTCCAGTTCACCAGGAGTTCACCTGGTTTTGGGGGGAGGGGGGGACCAGTCTAAATGTCGCCTTACATCAACATGTAGGTGCATCAGCTTCCCTATATCGAGATGACATCAAACAACGCACGCACGCACGCACGCACGCACGCACGCACGCACGCACGCACCACGCACGCACCACACACACACACACACACACACACACACACACAGGCTAGTGAACAAAACATTAATCATGTTGTCTTGCCGTATACGTAGGCTTATATGCACTTTTAAACACATGCATAATCAATCCTAAAACCTATCTCAGCATAATCATCAGCCATATGTTATAACATTAAATATGTTTTGTATTTTTTATCCTTTGCCATAACATTGTGCTGTATGTTATGCTATTATGTGAGGCTCAGTTCACTTCAGGGCAAGCACCTTCAAGAACCTTACCATAAACCAACTCAGGTATCAAGGAAACAAGGAAATGTAGGTTTCGCGGAAAGAGATCAGGAGGCCTTGCGAGGATCAGGCGACGAGTGGCTAATCTGCCCTTGCCTTCCGTTCTGATAGCTAACGTTCAATTGCTGGAAAATAAATGGGAAGAACTGAAAGCACGTATATCCTACAAATAAAATAAAATGTATTTATAAAGCCCTTCTTACATCAGCTGATATCTCAAAGTGCTGTACAGAAACCCAGCCTAAAACCCCAAACAGCAAGCAATGCAGGTGTGGAAGCACGGTGGCAAGGAAAAACTCCCTAGAAAGGCCAGAACCTAGGAAGAAACCTAGAGAGGAACCAGGCTGGGAGGGGTGGCCAGTCCAATGGGACATTGAAAACTGTAATATCTTATGTTTCACCGAGGTGTGGCTGAACTACAACATTAAGAACATACAGCTGGCGGGTAACTCTATCGGCAGGATAGAACAGTATGTTTTGTATTTTTGTGTAAGACACGGGGCGGGGGCCTATGCATATTTGTAAACAATAGCTGGTGCACAATATCTAAGGAAGTCTCAGGGTTTTGCTCGCCTGGGGTAGAGTATCTCATGATAAGCTGTAGACCACACTTTCTACCTAGAGAGTTTTCATCTGTATTTTTTGTAGCTATCTACATACCACCACAGACTGAGGTTGGTACTAAAACTGCACTCAATGAGCTGTATTCGGCCATAAGCAAACAGGAAAATGCTCATCCAGAGGCGGCGCTCCTAGTGGCCGGGGACTTTAATGCAGGGAAAGTTAAATCAGTTTTACCTCATTTCTATCAGCATGTTAAATGTGCAACCAGAGGGGGAAAAAATAGACCACCTACTCCACACACAAAGACACGTACAAAGCTCTCCCTCACCCTCCATTTGGAAAATCTGACCATAACTCTATCCTCCTGATTCCTGCTTATAAGCAAAACTTAAAGCAGGAAGCACCAGTGACTCGATCAATAAAAAAGTGGTCAGATAAAGCAGATGCTAAACTACAGGACTGTTTTGCTATCACAGGCTGGAATATGTTCCGGGATTCTTCTGATGGCATTGAGGAGTACACCACATCAGTCACTGGCTTTATCAGTAAGTGCATTTAGGATGTCGTCCCCACAGTGACTGTACGTACATACCCAACCAGAAGCCATGGATTACAGGTAACATCCGCACTGAGCTAAAGGGTAGAGCTGCTGCTTTCAAGGAGCGGGACACTAACCCGAAAGCTTGTAAGAAACACCCGCTATACCCTCCGACGAACCATCAAACAGGCAAAGGGTCAGTACAGGACTAAGATCGAATCGTATTACTCCGGCTCCGACGCTCGTCGGATGTGGCAGGGCTTGCAAACTATTACAGACTACAAAGGGAAGCACAGCCGAGAGCTGTCCAGTGACACAAGCCTACCAGACGAGCTAAATAACTTCTATGCTCGCTTCAAGGCAAATAACACTGAAATATGCATGAGAGCATCAGCTGTTCTGTACTACTGTGTGATCACGCTCTCCGCAGCCGATGTGAGTAAGACCTTTAAACAGGTCAACATTCACAAGGCCGCAGGGCCAGACGGATTACCAGAACGTGTACGCTGAGCATGCGCTGACCAACTGGCAAGTGTCTTCACTGACATTTTCAACCTCTCCCTGTCTGAGTCTGTAATACCAACATGTTTCAAACAGACCACCATAGTTCCTGTGCCCAAGAATACTAAGGTAACCTGCCTAATTGACTACCGACCTGTATCACTCAGGTCTGTAGCCATGAAATGCTTTGAAAGGCTGGTCATGACTCACATCAACACCATTATCCCAGTAACACTTAGACCCACTCCAATTTGCATACCGCACCAAC
Organism: Salvelinus sp. IW2-2015; assembly: GCF_002910315.2. Classification (NCBI taxonomy): domain Eukaryota; kingdom Metazoa; phylum Chordata; class Actinopteri; order Salmoniformes; family Salmonidae; genus Salvelinus; species Salvelinus sp. IW2-2015. The sequence goes on along the minus strand of NC_036868.1, from coordinate 358,136 downwards.
AGATCCACAGATGATGCAATCTCTATTGCACTCCACACTGCCCTTTCCCACCTGGACAAAAGGAACACCTATGTGAGAATGCTATTCATTGACTACAGCTCAGCGTTCAACACCATAGTACCCTCAAAGCTCATCACTAAGCTAAGGACCCTGGGACTAAACAACTCCGTCTGCAACTGGATCCTGGACTTCCTGACGGGCCGTCGCCAGGTGGTAAGGGTAGGGAACAACACATCTGCCACGCTGAACTTCAACACAGGGGCCCTTCAGGGGTGCGTACTTAGTCCCTTCCTGTTCTCCTTGTTCACTCATGACTGCACGGCCAGGCACGACCCCAACACCATCATTAAGTTTGCTGATGACAAAACAGTGATCACTGATCACTGACAACGATGAGAGAGCCTACAGGGAGGAGGTCAGAGACCTGACCGTGTGGTGCAAGGACAACAACCTCTCCCTTAGTGTGATAAAGACAAAGGAGATGATTGTGTACTACAGGAAAAGGACGACCGAGCACGCCCCCATTCTCATCGACGGGGCTGTAGTGGAGCAGGTTGAGAGCTTCAAGTTCCTTGGCGTCCACATCACCAACAAACTAACATGGTCCAAACATACCAAGACAGTCATGAAGATGGCATGACAAAACCTATTCCCCCTCAGGAGACTGAAGAGATTTGGCATGGGTCCTCAAATCCTCAAAAGGTTCTACAGCTGCACCATCAAGAGCATCCTGACGGGTTGCATCACTGCCTGGTATGGCAACTGCTCGGCCTCCGACTGCAAGGCACTACAGAGGGTAGTGTGTATGGCCTAGTACTCAATAGGGGCCAAGCTTTCCTGCCATCCAAGACCTCTATACCAGGCGGTGTCAGAGGAAGGTCTAAAAATTGTCAAAGACTCCAGCCACCCTAGTCATAGATGCTCTCTCTGCTACCGCATGTCAAGCGGTATGGGACCGCCAAATCTAGGTCCAAGAGGCTTCAAAACAACTTCTACCCCCAAGCCATAAGACTCCTGAACACTGATCACTGATCAATCAAATGGCTACCCAGATTTCACCGCCCCCCCCCCCACGCTGCAGCTACTGTCTGTTATTATCTATTCATAGCCACTTTAATAACTCTACTTGCATGTACATAATTACCTCAATTACTCGACACCGGTGCCCCACATTGACACATTAACTCTGTACCGGTACCGCCTGTATATAGCCCCGCTATTGTTATTTACTGTTGCTTTCTTTAATTATTTGTTTATTCTTATCACTGCCTTTGTTGGGTTAAGGCTTGTAAGTAAGCATTTCACTGTAAGGTCACTTCAAGCACCGTACCAATAAACCTACCCAAGTATTGGCTTGAAGACATAAAAGCGATTTAATATATTTTAATTCAGATATTTTATATTTTTTTTTGTCACTTATTTTATCTCCCTTCAGATTACTATATAGGCAAAGTGTGTGGGCTGAAACAAATGACACCAACCTTTTTTCATCAGGGCAATTCAGAGTAATTAATAAGTAGACCTAAAGATTGGCCTGCAGTACCTTTTACATAAGGACCCCTAATATTAACTTTACTTTAGAAACCTTTTGGTAAGATAATAATACCCTGCTTTGTGATCGTCACAGATAAAGCACCTGTCTAATATCTCTCTACGTAGCGAGACATGGCGGTTGGTTGCTCAAAAGATGTTGCCAAGGTTCCGTGTTAAAGCTTATTCAGTCACAGTTGTACTTTGTTTAACACTTACCTTAGAGTCACACAAAACAACCTGTCAGCCATCCTCTCATAACATATCATGTTCCCACACATTCAGCCCTGTAGCATTATAGTTTATCACAGATACAGAGAAATAAAGTACCTCGCCGCAACTCTAAGATGCTACAGTGTGTTGTACGAGGCCTGGGAGGTGAGTGTTATACTACAGTGTGTTGTACGAGGCCTGGGAGGTGGGTGTTTATACTACAGTGTGTTTACCGAGGCCTGGGAGGTGGGTGTTATACTACATGTGTGTTGTACCGAGGCCTGGGAGGTGAGTGTTATACTACAGTGTGTTGTACCGAGGCCTGGGAGGTGAGTGTTATATACAGTGTGTTGTACCGAGGCCTGGGAGGTGAGTGCTATACTACAGTGTGTTGTGTGACCGAGGCCTGGGAGGTGAGTGTTATACTGTGTGTTGTACCGAGGCCTGGGAGGTGAGTGTTATACTACAGTGTGTTGTACCGAGGCCTGGGAGGTGAGTGTTATACTACAGTTGTGTGTACCGAGGCCTGGGAGGTGAGTGTTATACACAGTGTGTTGTACCGAGGCCTGGGAGGTGAGTGGTTATACTACAGTGTGTTTCCCGAGGCCTGGGAGGTGGGTGTTATACTACAGTGTGTTGTACCGATGCCTGGGAGGTGGGTGTTATACTACAGTGTGTTGTACCGAGGCCTGGGAGGTGAGTGTTTATCCTAACAGTGTGTTGTACCGAGGCCTGGGAGGTGAGTGTATACTACAGTGTGTTGGTACCGAGGCCTGGAAGGTGAGTGTTATACTACAGTGTGTTGTGTTGTACCGAGGCCTGGGAGGTGAGTGTTATACTCACAGTGTGTGTGTACCGAGGCCTGGGAGGTGAGTGTTTATACTACAGTGTGTTGTGTTGTACGGAGGCCTGGGAGGTGAGTGTTATACTACAGTGGTGTTGTGTGTACCGAGGCCTGGGAGGTGAGTGTATACTACAGTGTGTTTGTACCGGAGGCCTGGGAGGTGAGTGCTATACTACAGTGTGTTGTGTTGTACGAGGCCTGTGGAGGTGAGTGTTATACTACAGTGTGTTGTACCGAGGCCTGGGAGGTGAAGTGCTATACTACAGTGTGTTGTACCGAGGCTGGGAGGTGAGTGTTATACTACAGTGTGTTGTACGAGGCCTGGGAGGTGAGTGTTATACTACAGTGTGTTGTCCGAGGCCTGGGAGGTGAGTGCTATACTAACAGTGTGTTGTACCGAGGCCTGGGAGTTGAGTGTTATACTACAGTGTGTTGTACCGAGGCCTGGGAGGTGAGTGTATACTACAGTGTGTTGTACCGAGGCCTGGGAGGTGAGTGTTATACTACAGTGTGTTGTACGAGGCCTGGAGGTGAGTGTTATACTACAGTGTGTTGTACCGAGGCCTGGAGGGTGAGTGTTTAACTACAGTGTGTTGTACCGAGGCCTGGGAGGTGAGTGCTATGCCTCAGTGTGTTGTACCGAGGCCTGGGAGGTGAGTGTTATACTACAGTGTGTTGTACCGAGGCCTGGGAGGTGAGTGTTATACTACAGTGTGTTGTGTTGTACCACATTTAAAAAAATGTAATGTGAATTTTTATTTGGCGTACCCCCGATGGCATTGCGCGTACCCCAGTTTGAGAGTACCTGTTATAGACTAATGGAGAAAAGTAACTTAGAATGTTATAGACTAATGGAAAAAGTAACTTACATTGTTATAGATTTATGGAGAAAAGTAACTTATAATGTTATAGACTAATGGAAAAAGTAACTTACATTGTTATGGACTTATGGAGAAAGGAACTTAGATTGTCATAGACTAATAGAGAAAGTAACTTACATTGTTACATTGTTATAGAATTTTGGAGAAAGTAACTTACTTACTGGAAAGAAATTGAGGTAGATTTCTACACCTAATGATAAGGTATTTAATGTATTTACTCAATACTCCAGAGATATGTAGTAAAGTTAACATGTCACAATACTAGCCATTGTAATTTCTACTTCTCCTGTTCTGTGGAGAGATTTACTTCTCATGTTCTGTGGAGATATTTCCCACGTCCATGTGTTGTGAATGTGAAGCAGTGAAACTGAGTTTATTGTAAAGGAAACAATACGAGATTACCAATGGAATGTAGACCCTATTAACGGGCTTTATTGTGTGGTTTACACTTAAAAATGTGTAAAGAACGAGTAGGCAATGGGCTAGACACAACAATGGAAAGACCTGGACACAATGGAAAGAGGTTGGCACACCCCTATTTAGCATATTCACAAAAAACTCTGCCTTGAACACTACTTTAAAGGTACTTGAATATTTAGTGACTTCTGTCTACTTGAGTATTGAAGTGTGTTATTATAACAGTCCCCCTGTCCACGGACATACATGCACCTCTTTAGAAAGACTAGGGTAGTGTTACTCTGGCTCGGCTGTACTATAGTTCAACAGTCTGTTAAGAGTGGACAGGAGAAGAGGAGGGGACCGCATCCTGTCCTAGTGTCGTGGCCGCCTGTTTCACCATGGCCCCTCATCATAACTTAGACAGGAAGTGATGTGTGACGCCGGGCCAGGGTTCCGTCACCTCTCAGGACATTGTGATGGATGGGGAACAGGGCTGTTGCCATGAGGAGATGCCAGCCTGTCTTACAGACCAATAGTGTATTGTTCTGTTTGTCTCGGTCAGCAGTATTAGAAGCTGAAGTGGAAGTTGGGAAGTATGTTTCATTAAATAAAGCATAATGCCAAGGACGTGGGATTCTTGGCGGAGGCTGGAAGCACAGACGGAGGATCTCAGTTTTCATTGGGAGGCAAGGGAGAAATAATGCAAGGGGAACACACATGTTATGTTCTTCTATCCTCGTGGGGACCTAAAATGGTAAAAGACTGAAGGGGGAGGAGTAAAGGAGGAGTAAAGGAGGAGTAAAGGAGGAGTAAAGGAGGAGTAAAGGAGGGGTAGAAGAAGAGAAAATTAGGGACTTGTAAAAAAATGTATTTATTTAACCAGGCAAGTCAGTTAAGAACAAATTCTTATTTTACAATGACGGCCTACCCCGGCCAAACCCTAACCATGCTGGGCCAATTGTGCAACGCCCTATGGGACTCCCGATCACGGCCGGTTGTGATACAGCCCGGCCGGTTGTGATACAGCCCAGGATCGAACCAGGATGTCTGTAGTGACGCCTCTAGCACCGAGATGCAGTGCCTTAGACCGCTGCGCTACTCGGGAGCTGGAGGAGTGATGGGATGGGGGGAATGTGAAGGAACATGAGCCAGAGGTGCAGTGATGGAATGCTAATTTTATCTCTGGAGCGCATGTCATTGTGGGAGAAGGCTGTGTTCTGCATTCAGTCCCATGACACCCAGGAGCGCCAGACGTGACACACGCGCATAGCTCACTGGGTTTATTTACAGCTCTGGTTCTCCTAGCATCATGCGCTGGCAGCGTACGGCGCACACAACTGTGTGACATGGGGAAATGTCATAAGGAACATGGGTTCCCTCCCTCAGGGAACAGTGGTCTAGAGAACATAAAGTCGTTTCTTTCTGTGGCCCAGCAGTGTGTATGGGTAAAAAAAAGTGTGTAGGCCTATGGTGGATTGTTCTGTTATAATCTCCACCCGGCACAGCCAGAAGAGGACTGGCCACCCCTCATAGCCTGGTTCCTCTCTAGGTTTCTTCCTAGGTTTTGGCCTTTCTAGGGAGCTTTTCCTAGCCACCGTGCTTCTACACCTGCATTGCTTGCTGTTTGGGGTTTTAGGCTGGTGTGGCCAGCCTGATGTAAGAAGGGCTATATAAATACATTTGATTTGATTTGTATGATGACGCGTCTCTCTCTCCTCTCTGACTCCCCAGCAGCAGTGTGACCCGGGGGACCTGCGTGTCCTGAGGAAGGGGATGACCCTGTACCGCTCTGAGTCTCAGCTGTCATCCCTGCCACAACGCCAGGACGCACTGCACAACGTGAGTACACACACAAACACGTTATGTTCTTCTATCCTCGTGGGGACCTACAATTAATTTCCATTCAAAATCCTATATTTCCTAACCCCTAACCCTTACCATAACCTTAACCTGTAACCCAAACCCTAAACCTAACTCCTAACCCTAATTCTAATCCTAATTGTAATCCTAATTGTAACCCTAAACCTAAACCTGACCCCTAAACTTAAACATAGCCTTAGTTTTCCCTACGAGGGAGAATTTTCCTTGTTTTACTATCCTTATGGGGATTTTGGGTCCCTACAAGGATAGAAGAACCCCCCCCCCCCCCACACACACACACACCTCTCTTTACTTACAGAATACACATCTTCACCCTCTTTTCTTACCCCCATCCTCTGCCTTTCTTTCTCCCACTCTCTCTCTAACACATCTCAACCACCCACAGACTCACCAGGCCTTTAGGCTTCCGTCTCCCCAGAGCCTGTTTCAACTGAATCCTGTAGAATGAAATTAATTAGCCACTCTGACCCCTGACCTTTAACCTCTCTCCACTACCAGAGGAGACCGACCGGCTGGTAATTGAGAGAAACCAGACCTCTCTTTGACAACACCCTGATGACCTCACTCCACAGAATCAATACTGCATTTAATCAGGATCTAGTGTACGACCCAGTACACAGACCCTACATACAGCCCCAGTACTGCCTTTAACCAGGGCCTACAGTAGCATACTGACAGGCCTAAGACACCCAGTACACTGGGCCTGTTCTTCAGTCTCACAAAATTCCCATGACCTTTGACCCATGAGTCTCTCCAAGGCGGGACAGGAGCAGGACGGATGGCCAAAAGAGGGGGGGGAGCAGGTGTCTACTAACCTCCTCATGTTCTCATCTCTCACTCTGACTCTCTCTCTCCCGTGGAACAGTGTGTCAATCCAATGACTTCAGAAGCTACTATATACTGAACCATCATATTTCCATGAAGAAGAGATCACCATAGAACAAGATGTTCTTTTCTACCTCTATTGACATGACTTGCCTGGTTAGAGCTGAATGAATACAATATCCTCAGACTTGCAGTAGTGTACAGTAAACTTCTTCCACCGGTGTATATTTATCGAATTAGAAAGTGTTAAATTTCCTACATCTTGTTTTGGTCCTGTTGTCGTGACGTCTCCATGGAGACCATCTCATTATGGTCTGTACTGTGATTGATTGGCTGGCTTCGGATGTGGCCTGAGTTCACCCAAGCGTAAGCGAGAGAGATGGGGAGAGAGAGAGACAAAGAGAGAGTTAGTGAGGGGGGTGGAGAGGTAGGAGGCAGAAAGAGAGGGACGGAGAGATGAATGAGCGAGAGAGAAAGAAAGAGAGACAGAGACGTAAAGTGAGAGAGAGAAGGGGCTGCGGACAGGACAGGCAGTGGAGCGTCATGTCATTCTGAAGTTTCTGTCCTGTTCTTTCTGTTCCAACCAACAACCGTTCTCTCGGTGCAGCCTGTTAGTTAGTTAATAGGATGGCTTCTTCTCACATCATCATCATCATGGTTTTATATTTAGCTGGCCCTCCTCTCCTCTCCT